>NC_063333.1:99731962-99750480 GCF_021869965.1 Rhincodon typus | reverse complement strand
GAGGAAGGGAAGTGGATTAGAACAGGTAACTCTCTCTCTTTTCCCATGTTAGTATAGTAACAGTCACCCATTGTATTTATTTTACCCACTGTATTTAATTAACTGGGAGACAGTCTCAATCAGAGACGGGGGGCGGGGGTTCAATTTGATTTTCACTTTCTTGTTTTGTAAATATATAAATTTTGCTTGTTTGTTTAATAAAATCAATTTTGTTGGCCTCTGAAACATCTGCCTTCAGTGTTATTCCACCACACCACATCACACACATAAGCCCAGTGTCAGAACCAGGGAGTTGGTAAACAATGAACCGGGCAGCACTTCCTACATGGGCATTGATGAGTTGGGCCAAAGGGTCCGTTTCCATGCTGTATGCTTCAATTTTGGATTCACATTCGCTGGCCTACACCATCCCTAATTAAGTTAAAAGGTGAGTGAACCACATTGTTTTGGGTCTGGAATCATGTGTAGATGAGGTAAAGATGGCTGTTTGCTCCCTTTAATAAACCAGATCCTTTTCCTATTACAATGGTTACAGGGTCATTATTAGATTCTTGATTCCAGATTTTTATTGAATTCAATTTCGACCAACTGTCATGATTCGAACTCATAAGGTTATCTTGGTCTCTGGATTAATCGTCTAGCAATAATACCACTGGGTCATTGCCTCCCCACATAGTCAGTTTGGCAGACCAAACTCCTTGTGCTTCATAAGAAGTTATTTCACTGTCTTGATCTCAGCTTTACAATGTCACTGTGATCTGATGACATTATGGGTGGGAGGTAGTTGTGATGATCAGAGTCTCAGCAACTGGTTGAAGAAATTCTGGGAGCTCAGTGTCAAGTTTCCATGAAGGGCTGATGCTATTTCAGTGTGATTAGGTACATATCTTGATAGTTTCAGAGTCCCCCACTCAATTAAAGCCCTAGTAGGGCCGAGTTCTCATCCCCTGAGAGCTGTCACTGCCTGTCATTACAAACAGCGCCACTGGGAGTTATGCCTGTTGCCTGCGTTGTATTGAGGCTTTCATTGGGAGTGGCTACTGACATCAGAAAAGATGGAGGTGAAACAGGATGGAGGTAATTGAGACAGTTGCTGGCATGGGAACAGAAGGAGGCCGAATGCAAGGTTGTGGGGAGATGTCTTTCCATAGCTCTTTCCCGGCCCACTGTCTTGCTCAGAGCAAAATGCCTGTGAATGAGACATCCTCCTGGTAGTCGGTCGGCAAATCTGGCAGGGTTTGTTGCATGGAGGAAATGGAATTAATGCTTTGCTTTCAATATGATTTTAAACTTCAAAGAAGAGCCATATCAGACTAGAAACGTGAACTCTTTCTCTTTCTACAGATTCTGCCAGACCTCCTGAGTCTCTCCAACACGTTCTGTTTTGTTTCTGATCTGCAGTACTTTGCTTTTTTTAATGGGTGTCTATCTGCAGATATGGGAGGCACATGAAAGTTCAGTTCAATCCCTGAGCTTCGTTTAAACCCCGGTGCACTCAAGGTTATGTTTGGCAAGTGAGTTCTGATTGGTCAGTGTATTATCATGAAGAATGTAACACGCAACAATTCAAGCCAAAGTTTGTCTGAGTTCAAATCAGGCTCGACATTGGAGGAAATTGCCAGGGTGTCTCCTTTTCCAAATCTAACAGACATCTCTTCGAGGCATTACATATTTTAACAGAAATGAGATTAGCTTCTTTAATTAATTGACTTTATAGCCACTTATGGTGAACAGGGTACCGAAATGTCACCCATAATCCAGCGCCAATTTTTGACCAGCGCTAAATTACAATCTTGCGATGTGGTAATTGCTACATACTTGGCGAAGTCTGACCTGTTAAAAAAATACCGCACTGTATTGCCATCTTACTGTTTAACATTTTATTCGGTCAACATTGCGAATTAAGGAAATTAGGGAGTTTTCCGAAACAATTTTCTATTCAATGGCCACGTTGTCCCGTTTTCATGCTGTGGGAGGGGGTGTAGATAGTGACTGACCACCCGCTATGGAGAGAGCTCACCACTTTGTGAGCCGATCACCTTGCCAAGAGCAGACCAATGAGCTTTGCTAGTGGCATCCCAGCTCACCAGGAGATGCCAACCATTCAGGTGCCAGCAGCTCCTCTGACCAAGAGGGCTGCTGGTTGAGGCTTACCCCAGTGAGATTTGAAGGAAGTTGTTTCTTTATGGCTTGTCGAGAAGTGTAAGTCGTGGGAAAAGCGGGTTTCGGAGGCAAGAGCAGATAGTTGCTTCCAGAGGCCAACCCCAGTCCCAGCCCCATGCAAACGATGTCGACTGGGTATTTCCTTTCCCATTCCAAGATCCTCTTCAAATCCAAGAACACGTACTTAAGCCTGACACTGCCTGTCGACTGTGTCTGCCGGACTTAGACGCTTGACGGCAGAGAACTGTTTGCGGTGCAGAAGGTGCCTTTAGGACCCACTGTACCAGGAAGCGCGAGATGAAATTTAACCAGATACCTTTGCGCGTGTCTGTGAGTGTGAGGGAAGAGAGTGCACGTGGAACAGGCGTGACTTTTGAAGACAATACAGACAAGAACTAAACTTTACAATTTTAACAAATTTATTCTTAACTATCCGATTCTTTAGATACTTAAATACTTCTCAGATACTTGTAACTTTTGCCGGTTCGTCGAATTCTTTGGTCTGTTCAGGTTTGATTCTCTTTCTGGCCCCTGTCCTGTCCCATCGTGCCTTCAGGTTCGCTGGAGAGTCGGTACCTTCTCGAATTTTTCAAGGACTTGACCAGTTGTGGGCATCGAGTCAATTCGCTTCATCATCTTGAAATGTTGTTCATGGTTTTCAGTGGCTTGCTAACTTCTCTCTTTGTGTCCGCTTTGGAGCCTGGATATCTGGTTTTGGCCCAGAACATGCACCGGTCTTTTGTTTTACTGAGACAGGTCTGCCCCATGTATTTAGCAGTGACTTGTTTCTCAGGAAATGTTGAGCTGCCCTTTTTCATTTGCTAATGTGTTGTAGTGCATTTCTGGCTGAGCTTGAATCTTGCAAGGGCCTCTCATCAGACTGAATTTTCTCTCTGTGTTGTGTGTCTTGCACTAAGTATTCCCAGCATACCTTGCTTTTTGGCCAATTTCTGTGCCCTGTTCATTTCAGTTGCTTTTATTGTTTTTCTGGCTTTATGGTTATTGTAGCTGGTTACATTTTAACAATTTACTTTACTTGAGCATTTGCAGGATCTGTCGCATTTAATGAAAAGAGCATTAGTGAATATCGTTCACTATCTAAAAGTACAAAGCTGAAGTGGGCTTGTTACGAGGTAGACGTGCTGTAAAGGTGACCTATAACGTAAGCCATCATAGATATGGATCAGGTACTTTAAATAAGCACGTAAGTTAAGGTGATAAAGTGCAGTGTGTCACAACTACACATACTAATTTTACATGGTTACATATAGCAGTAAATTGTTGCAATACTGCACACCACTGTAATACAGTATTCATAAGGAAAATCACTCTATAATGTATATAATCCAGAACAAAAAACTTAGCAGTATAGGAAGGAATACATAAATGAGAAATACACACATAAAAGAAAATAACCCAGGCATTGCTTGTTTCCAAGGGTTTTCTAACTTGGAAGTCACACAACACCAGGTTATATTTCAATAGGTTTATTTTAAATCACAAGCTTTTGGAGCGCTGCTCCTTCGTCAGGTGAAGCACTTCACAAAATCAAAAGTCACACAACACCAGGTTATGAGGTACTTGCTCCCTGTGAAGATGAGGAAAAGGGCTGTAGGGAGGATGAGCCAACTGACCATTGCACCATGGTACAGGAGGCCATTCAAGATGACGGAGCAAAAAGACAAGTGGTAGTTGTAGGGGACTCTATAATTAGGGGGATTGATAGCTTCCTTTGCAAGTAGGATCAAGTGTCCCGCACGGTATCTTGCCTGCCTAGTGCCAGTGAGGGATATCTCTGACTGGCTTGAAAGATATTAGATTGGGAGGGCGAGGATCCAGTTGTTGTGGTCCACGGTGGGACAAACAACATAGGCAAGGCTAGGAAGGAGGACCTGTTTGGGGATTATCAAGCACTAGGACTGAAACTAAGGAACAGGTCCTCAAGGGTTATAATCTCCAGATTACTACCCAAGCCACATGCAAATTGGCATAGGGATAAGAAAATTAGGGAAGTAAACAACTGGCTAGAGGAGTGGTGTGGGAAAGAGGGGTTTGATTTCAGGGGCATTGGCATCAGTTTTGGAACAGGAGGAATCTGTACAATTGGGGCGGTCTCCACCTGAACTGATCTGGAACCAGCGTTCTCACGGAAAGGATAAGTAGGCTGGTCACTAGGACTTTAAACTAATAAAATGGAGGAAAGGGAAGGGGAAAACAACAAGAAATATAATGGTATATAGAACAGGAAACAGAGGTTAACATTTATGCAGGAGGGTTTAACTATATCGAGGACTATGAAGGGAGTTAAGTGGAAGAAAAACTCAGGAGATATTATTAATGGAGATGTTAGAATTCAAAAAGATTGTATAAGAACTAGAATAAAGCCACTTTACCTAAATGCTTGTATCATTCGAAACAAGGTAGATGAGTTAACAGCACAAATTATTGCGAACGAGTATGATTTAGTAGCCATTACGGAGATATGGTTGCAGGATGGTCATGACTGGGAATTAAATATCCAGGGGTATGAGGCTATTTGGAAGGACAAACAGGAAGGTAAGGGAGGTGGTGTTGCTTTGATAATTAAGGATGATGTCAGGGTGGTAGTGAGAGATGATATAGGTTCTATGGAGAATAAGGTTGAAGCCATATGGGTGGAAATTAGAAATTATGAGAAGAAAAAGTAACTGATAGGTGTCAAAAACAAAGTTGCTGGAAAAGCTCAGCAGGTCTGGCAGCATCTGTGAAGGAGAAAAACAGAGTTAACAGAGTTAAAGGTGACCCTTCCTCAGAACAGCATCCGCAGTTCTTATGGTTTTTATCACTGAAAGGTGTAGTTATAGGCCACCAAATAATAGCATCACATTGGGATGGGCAATAACAAAAGAAATAACTAATGCCTGTAAAAATGGTATATGGCAATTGTCATGGGGGATTTTATTCTACATGTCAATTGGCAGAACCAGGTTGGCCAAGGCAGCCTTGAGGATGAGTTCATTGAATGTATCCGCAATAGCATTCTTGAACAGTATGTAATAGAACTGATGAGGGAGGAAGCTATCCTAGATCTGGTCCTGTGTAATGAGTCAGGGATAATTAATGATCTCATGGTTAGGGATCCTCTTGGAAACAGCAATAACAGTATGGTTGAATTTAGTATACAGATGGACAGTGAGAAGATAAAATCCAATACCAGGGTCCTGTGCTTAAACAAAGGAGACTACAATAGGATGAGGGGGGAGTTGGCTAAAGTAAATTGGAAGGAAAGACTGTATGGTGGGACAATTGAAGAACAATGGAGGACTTTCAAAGCAATTTTTCAAAGTGCTCAGCAAAAGTATATACCAGTGAAAAGGAAGGACTGTAGGAAAAGGGGTAATCGGCTACTGATGTCTAAGGAAATAAGGGAGGCTTTCAAATTGAAAGATAAGACATACAAAGTGGCAAATACCAGTGAGAAACTAGAAGATTGGGAAAACTTTAAAAGTCAACAGAAAACCACAAAAAAGGTTATAAAGAAAAGTAAGATATATTCTGAGCTAGTTTAGTCTCATAATCTAAAGACAGATAGCAAAAGTTTCTATAAGTATATAAAATGAAAAAGAGTGGCTAAGGTAAACATTGGTCCTTTAGAGGATGAGAATGGGGATTTAATAACATGAAATGAGGAAAAAGCTGAAGCACTGAACAGGTATTTTGTGTCAGTCTTCACAGCGGAGGACACAAATAACTTGCCAGTAATTGATGACAAGGAGACTAAGGTAGGTGAGGACCTAGACACAATCATTATCACGAAAGAGGTAGTGTTGGATAAGCTATTGGAGCTAAAGGTAGACATGTCTCCTAGCCGCAATGGAATATTACTTGAATGTTAAAAAATTCCGCCATGTTGCTGTGCAGAGGGACCAGTGTGTCCTTGTGCATGAATTGCAGAAAGTTGGTTTGCAGATACAACAGGTAATTAAGAAAGCAAATGGAATTGTGTCCTTCATTGCTAGAGGGATTGAGTTTAAAAGTAGGGAGGTTATGTTGCAGCTGAATAGGGTGCTGGTGAGGCCACACCTGGCGTACTGATTGCAGTTTTGGTCTCCTTACTTGAGAACGAATGTACTGGCACTGGAGAGGGTGCAGATAGATTGATTCCAGAGTTGAGAGGGCTGCTTATAAGGAGAGGCTGAATATGTTGGGATTGTATTCATTGGAATTTAGAAGCATGAGGGAGGATTGTATAGATACATATAAAGGTACGAGGGGAATAGATAAAAAAGAAGCAGGGAGGTTGTTTCCACTGGTGGGTGAAACTAGAACAAGAGGACATAGCCTCAAAATTAGGGGGAGCAGATTTAGGAATGAATTGAGGAGGAACGCCTTCACCCAAAGAGAATTCCCTGCCCAATGAAGTAGTTGAGGCTTTCTCATCGAATGTTTTTAAAGCTAAGATAGATAATTTTTTGAACAGTAATGGAGTTAAGGGTTATGGTGAGAGGGTGGGTAAGTAGAACTGAGGCCACAAAAAGATCAGCCATGGTCTTATTGAATAATGGTGCAGACTCCAAGGGCTGATGGCCTACTCCTGCTCCTGTTCTTATGTTTTAAGGCAGCTGCTTTACAAGGGATGAAACTCACTGTCAAGGGATATGTTTTCATACAGGGATAAAAATGAACTGATTACTCATCAAATGCTACATAGATTAGGGAGGCAGTCTGCTCCCTTTAACAGACTGGACTACCTAGATAAATACAGTGGCTACAAGATTAGATCAGATCCTAGAAGTACTACCTCTGTTACTAACTCTTGACTCCCCAAAGCCTGTTCTTCATCTGAAATCAATGATGAATCTGTAAAATAGGGAAAAGGGATCCAATTTTGGTATAATGAAAAATGATCAAGCATTGGTAGATATTCTGTGGTTTCTCATTCAGCTTTACTACATGGCCGATGGGGTTATCATAATGCAGATTTATCACCTTAATATCAATCTTCATTTTTTTGGACATGGTGGATGGTCTTTGCAGCTGGATGGCCTTCCTGTTGCTAATACTCTCTCATATACCAGCAGGTGTAATGTTATCACCTGTATTTTTAATGTAAAAGTTACTGCAGTAGTGTTGAAAACTTCATGAAGTTTGATATTTTTTTCTCTACGATTGTAACAAAGGAATCATCTTTATGAAGTAAATGCACTGATTGGTGAAATCACACAAACTATTTTTGGTCTCATTGTAAATGTATTATTGAAAATTTCAAGTGAAACTTGAAATTAGAAAAACACATCCCAATATCAAAGACAACACATGCATCAGTTATGGCCTCAGCAAAAAACTTTAGATCAGCACAACCTCTTCCAACATGAAAACTGTGAGAAGAAGAGCTACCATTAAGCTCCAATTTGAAATGCAGGACTTTGAAAAATTATATCATGATATAAAGGTTGCTGGCTTGGCCACTGTTAATTGCCCACCCCTAATGTTGACACATGTCGGCCAAGCTAGGTAAGGATGCCAGAACTCCTGGCCCAAAGTCATTTTGTGAACCAGATTGATTTTTGCAACAATCAATAATGTTAAATAGTCAGCATTAGACCAGCATTTTTATTCCAGATTTTTTTGATAGGAAACAACACTTCCTGTCAGAGTGAAATTCAAAACCGTGTCTTCAGAACATTAGCAAGGAGTTCTGGATGACTTATTCAGTGACTATGTCACCACCTCACAAATATTACAGCCATTCATTTTCTACAAATGTGTTCAGCATTCGTGCACAGTTTAACAGGAACTCATAGCTACATATATAATTTCTCAACTCAAATGTAGCTTGAACCTGTCAGCAGTGCAATCTTTCAAAGATGCCCAAATCTCTACATTTCAAAATATAGCGTACTGTATTTAAGCACAATCCTCTCTGTTCATTACTGAATTCCTCTTCCCTCTAATTGCATGGGCCATATGTCAGAAATACAGGGCTGTATTGTCCCGAGAGAGTCGGGAACCTGATCTCGAGTCTTTCTTTGGGTCCAAATTTGGTCAAAGTCATTGTACAGGGGACAGTCAATTACTGTCTGATACTTTCAGTCACCACCCAGCTCGGGATGACAGGCACATTCAAGAGGCAGCATCTTTATGTTGCAGGCTCTATTTAGTGGACCTCCATCAGCTGTCAGTGTGGTTGTAAGCAGACTGATTTAATAAGTGTGTGTACAAGAGCTTAGTGCATGGTAGACAGTCATGGAAGGGCAGAACAAAGATTCAGTATAAATTCCTTTGAGTTTACGTTAGGAGAAGTGAGAACCTTGAGAAATGTGTTATTTCTGGAGAACATCAGGAGAATGTCACCCAGCCAGAGTAGGCAGACACGACTAAGGGATTTTAAAGGGGTGTGAGGTTACAATGTGTGATCAGGATCTTCATCAGATTTAGGAAGTCCCTCATCTCCTCTCTGATGTGTGACAAGGTGGGTAACATGCTGGGTCCAGCTGACAGCCATGAAGCAACTGCATGATCTCGATCTCACTGAGCAGAATTGGACCTCAAAGCAGCCATTGCTCAGGAAGGCTAAGGGCATGTGTGACCAGATCAACCTCACCCGTGAGAAGGGCTCAGTGTATTGCAGCTTCTGGAGAGTGATGAGCTCTTGCTTGAATCAATATGTGCAAATGTGTCTCATGATGTTCAGCTAGAGATTATGACAGCATTAAATACTTCTGATCTTCACCTTGCATGATTAAAGAGCAAACAATACTTGCCAGAGGAGTGGAGGTGGGCAGCCAGCCTCTCAGTTTTAACGCTAATAGAGGAAGAGGGTATAATTGCCATTTTGTAGTATTGCCTCTTTTTTTCCACTAAAGCAATAGAACAGATAATTGTGTCTTTTGCATGTCATCATTCCAATTGAAGCAGCATCTTCCTATAAGTAGGGAATAATAACACTGATGAATTCTTACCTGATGTCTGTAAAATCATAAAAGCAAGCCAGTCAGATCAAGAGTAAATACAGATGGACGACCAGTACTGAATTTGCCAGCGATCCTCGCTTTCTATGAAACAGAATTCAGAATTTTAAAAATGGCATTAGATAGGAAATACATTTTTGCCTATGATGTTCAAAGTTGAGGCCTTTGCATATTTCATTAGCTGTCTGCACTCAAAATTCATACGACCAATTCTCACTGATCTCAATACACTTGGACAAAGAAGGTCACGAATTCGACTGGGACAACACATCCATATTAGCACAAGCCAAACAGAGACATGCCAGGGAATTCCTGGAGGCCTGGCATTCCAATCGGAACTTTGTCAACAAACACATTGAATGAGACCCGATATACAAACCACTGAAAAACAGAACCAGAAATAATACCAACCACCCCAGCAAACCGAGGCATATAAATAACAAGAAGGACAGAACACCGATGCTTCACCGGTGGGGCACTACAATGTTACCTAGCAGAGTGACGAAACGTCTGTAATCAAACACACTGGCTCAGCGAGCAAATCTGCAACCTTATTGCACTCACTTATAGATGCCCCAAACTTTTCACTCAAGGGCAATCGGGATGTAGAATCTTTTACAGCTATGCGTAGAACCATTCTGAGACAACAGTAAAAAAATGAATTTAGCCTTGCAGAATAAAACAGAATTGTAAGAATCATGTAGAACAACAATACCACTTGTCCTCTCGGAGAATGCGGGAACAGAATGAGTGGATATATCAGAATCATTGGATTCCCATGGTGCAGTGAACAATTGGCTGCTTACAATTGGCTCCGCGAGTTTCATCTAAATGGGGAAGGGTAGATGAACAAAAGGTTACTATTCTATCAAAGTGCGGCTTATGAGCAGCTCTCCTATAAACTCCTGTTTTGTAGCATTTAGCCTAGGTCCTGGGTTGCCACCATTCCAGGAAGCTGTTTGCCCTGAAATCTGCACCACAAAATGTTTAATATTTGCATACACATCTGTGTAAATCCCCCTAGTGGTTTGCTGTCCTGTTTCCAGGGAACTGCCAATGTCTGGCATATATCTCCCAATCCCTATACTGCATTCTCTGCCCTCCGCCCCACCACCACCAACACCAAACCCCTGCCAACCTCACTGCTATTTTAGGTTTGCCAACTTACTGCCCCTCCAACATACCGTGTAGCACTGCCCACCCTCATGACATTTCTATCATCTGCTTGGGCTCTTTGCTTCCCCCACATCCCCCCCACTGCTCCTTGACCCCTAATCACCACCTTTACAAGTCCATCAAGTACCTTGCCCTCACAAGTCATACAGCTCAGCCAGTATTACCCTTGCTGAGCCAACTTCTCTTAAAAGACTGACAGCTCCCCTCACACTCCAGCATCTTACCATGCTCAGCAGTCTGCCAAGCTCTGTCCAGATCTCCTCATCTTACGTGTCTGCCAGACATTCAGCAACCACCCCCCCTCCCCCCCGGACACACCATGTTTGGATGCCAAGGATACCCTTAAATTAATTGTCTGAGAGTTGGTCTCTATGAGCACGTAATGTCAATGAGTTTCACCAGGACACTGGAGGCTACTTTAAAAGAGGGGAAAGAGGAGGGGCAAGGGGAATTGTAAGGAGCAGGCATACACTCCTGACAGGCTGTTCAAGGGCATTTGTAGAAACTCTGTTCCCCATTCAACAACTTTGCTTTGCCACCCTCACTATATCCTTTTACTATTTTAATGTCTGTAGATTTCATTCCATGTTAGATGCCAGTCTCTTCTCAAATCTTTTCTTTGCTGTTCTTATAACATTATTCTGTTTTTCTTACATTTCTCTACTCAATGACAGTGGAGGATCACGTTGACTTCATCATCCCAGTTTAGGGAGAGAGTAGAACAGTCAAACAGAGCTTTCACTCCTAAAGCTGGGCTTTTTGTCACGACTTTGATGAGACATTATCTGATCATTCATACTCACTGTTCAGGCGCAAAAGTCAAGAATGACAATTTGACAAGTATCATAATTGCAATTACATTGTACCTTTCATAGCAACAAAAATCTCAAACAATGGAAGATTTTGGAGAAATGGCTGGAAGCATTTTGAGAAAGTTTTAAGGATCAGGAATGTAATGAGGAAAAGAGGTTACAGGAAGTTCCAAAAAATGGGGCAGGACAACTTATGTTTTCTGCCGGCAGTGACAGAGGGAATACAGGGAACAGTACCCATGAGATCGGAGTTGAAGATGCGGAGGTTGGTTAGTGTGGATTTTCTCATTTGCAGTTAAAGTGTGGTGACCATATGACCATAAGTTATGGGAGCACAATTCAGACATTCAACCCATCATGTCTGCTCTGCCATTTGATTATGGCTGATTCTTAATCCCATCACCCTGCCTTCTCCCTGTAATCTTTGATCCCATACCAGTCAATAAGCAATCTATCTCTGTCTTAAGTACACTCAATGACTTGGCGTCCACATATTTCTGCAGCAATGAGTGGCACAAATTCACCACCTTCTGGCTGAAGCAGTTCCTCATGTCAGTTCTAAGGGTCGTCTCTTCACTCTGAGGCTGTGCCTTTGAGTCCTATTTTCTCCCACTAGTGAAAACATCTCCATGTCAACTCTATCTAAGCCTCTCTGTAAGTTGAAACAAGATCCCCCTCATCCTTCTAAACTCCATCATGTACCAATCCAGAGTCCTCAACTGCTCCTCACATGACAAGCCTTCATCTCCGAGATCATTCTTGTAAACCTGCTCTGGACCCTATCCAACTCCAGCACGTCCTTCCTTTGATACAGGGCACAAAACAGCTCACAATGTTCCAAACACAGTCAGAACAGAACCTTATGCAGCCTCAGCAGTAAATCTCCACTGTTGTATTCTAGCCATCTTGAAGCGAATGCTAACATTGTATTTGTCTCCTAACTGCCAACTGAACATCAGTGTTAACGTTAAGAGAACCCTGAACTAGGATTCCAAAGTCCCTTTTTGCTGCAGGTTTTCAAAATCTTTCCCCATTTAGAAAATAGTCTACTCCTGTATTCTTCCTACTACAATGCATAACCTCATACTTTTCCACATTATATTTCGTCTGCCACTTCTTCTTCCCCTAACTCATAGCATGTCCAAATCCTTTTGTAGCCTCTCTGCCTCTTCAACATTTCCTGTTCCTATACCTATCGTTGTGGCATCTGCAGAAATGGTGACAATGCCCTCAATTCCTTCATCCAGATTGTTAATGTGTAATGTGAATAGCTGTGCTTCGAACACAGTTGTGACCCCTGCAGAACTCCGCTTGTCACTGGCCACCATTTTTAGAAAAGACCCCCTTTTTCTCCACACTCTGCCTTCTGCCAGTCAGCCAATCTTCTATCTATGCCAGTCCCATGCCCGTAATACCATGGGCTGTTATCTTATTTAGCAGCCTGCTGTGCAGCACCTTGTCAGAATGTTGAGTGAGTGTCAAGGCAACCAGTCCACCATCGCTCTGGACAGAGTTGCTGATGTTCTTTCACCACTAGTGAGACCTTCTATCTTACATGCCTCTGGGGCCATATCTAAAGCCCAGCTATATCGCATGCCTGATGCTGGAAGCCAGGAGCTACCTCTTAAACTGCTGGGCCTGACCATCAAGTTTAATGAAGTTTAACAGTGCTTTAGAGGAAAGGCAAACCAGCTCCTGCTTCCAGGACAGAGATCTGACAGAAAAGGCTGTCCTTTTCCCTGCTGACCTTTAAGGAAACCATACCAGCAGACCCAGCCAGGCTGGACCAAAGAGCAGCACATGTCAGTGAGATTATCACGGATGCCCTGCCCTCTGCGAGGGTAAGTGCCAGCGTCTTCCCTTTAATCCTGCCACTGCACATCTTATTTGGTTTGGCCAGAGAAGAGACCAGTCACTCATTTGGAGATCGGGACACGCCAGCAGGCAGTCAACCCACTAAGTCTCATTGTGTTGTGCTGTGCTCGTCTCCCATAATCACCAGTACTAACCCATTCTAAATTTGCACAGTCTTTTATACATCTACAATTAAACCCCATTCTTTTCTTATGCAGACACACTGGCACTCTGAACTACTGCTCAGATGAGGCCAGCACTGGATAACCTCAGCTCAGGCTCTATCTTGAGCAAGAAGCTGGTGAACCCTCAGAAGAACATTGGGAATCCTTTCACTTGCATCCTCCAAAAACTCAGAGACTCTCACGTCAGAGGGACCCCTTTGTAAATAAGTTATCACAATCTGGTGAGCACATCACGGACACCTCTCTGCAGCTGGTCAACGAAGGTCCTTGACAGTCAAAGACTGTCAGAGGATTGGCACCTGTTTGGCATCAGGCAGAAGACATGCTGCAGTCCTTCCTAGAAATGGCTTCGTCAATGTACAGTACGAGGCACAGGGAGATCGAGTGGTTTTAGAAAAGGTACTCGGTAAGCTGGAAAGAAGACTGGAAGAGTCCTTCAGTGTTTTCAGCACAGTGCTGGCTCTGTCATGCCTGCACCTTGCTGTCTCCAGAGATAAGTTGTTGACCAGCATGAAGACCCAGGTCGAGAAGAACACAGTGTTTGCCGGTATGAACACAGACTTTCATTCCATCATGTTAACTATGGGTGCTCGGCATTGATAGCAAGGTGAGGGGGAGAGGAGGCACCTCGACCTTACTCCAGGAGCTTCTTCCTCTCAGGGAGGGAGGGTGATGCTAGCAGACACTTAGTGAGTAGGAGCAACAGATAGAACTCCCAGAGGCTTCTTCTCAGTGGTGCCCTGCCCCTCTGTCTCCCTCCTGCTGCTGTGTCTAAAGCCTAAATATTGACAAAAACGAGCCTTTAACTGGCCAGGAGACTGTTAGCATGCCTGCGTCCTGTGGGCTGAAAAGTATTGGTTGATGACCTCTCTTAACATCCAGTCCAATAGGGTCAAGCACAGCGCAAACTCCCTCCGTGCTGGTACACATGAGAACATTCCATTCAATTAGTCCACTCCTGTAGTATTTAAGCTGGCTTTTGAGCACCGTCCTTATGTATTCTTCAAAGTGAAAAACACAATGTGCTGATAATTTGGGAACATATTCTGCAGGAGGTGGTTTGCTGTCTAGCTCATTATCTCTTGTAGTTTCAAAATAACAGACCAGTCTTCTTTGACTTTTCTCTTTCCCTTTTGAAGGAGCGTTGTTAGGAGTTTGTTTCACATCAGTAAGTGTGACATGTATCTCCCCCTCCACACAGCCACTTATTTTATATCTTCAGCCAATGGCTGTATCAGCCCTTTTTTAAAAACACGTTTGGAATTAAAGTTAAATATGTCCCCAGTACTTCAGGGTTGTGATCAATGGTCATGACAGTTGCTGAGCATTGCTTATCTCCTACGAGCTACCAACACATAAACTGTAGAAAGCTTCAAATGTTGGGGATCCTTAAACCATGACATTGCGAACAGCAGCCAAGGTGTAGTACAATGCAGAGAATGTACTCGGGCGTTGTCTACACATATCGACACTTACATCAACCCCAACTGAGAGTACAGAGTCAGTGATAACTCCACACATTTCTGCAGGGGAGGGTACATTCTGTGTAGCAGCTTTTCGAAGCAGAGCACTGGCAATCAAGGTTGGGAGATGTATAATGGGCAGTTCACAGATCCACTCTCCCTCAGTGTGATGGTTAGCCGAGAACAGCCGCATAAGCTGCAGCCTGTCACAGATTCAGCACTGTCCTGGAGGATACTCAAGCATTTCAAACTTAGCAGTCTACACACACTCTGCAAAACTTGAAGGGTTAATGATGATGGAAGAGGCAAAAGGAGATTGCTCACAATCTGGTGGCTATGATTCTTGACATGATACTCAGATATCATATCCAGACAGAAGCCTTGAGAGCTGCATAAACTTACTTTCACGAGATGTTAGTGAACTGTCTTACTACTTCCATAATGTTCATGCAGTACTTCCATGTGCAGATATCTGAAAGTAGGATTAGATGAGTAATTAATGTACACATTCAGATGGACATCAAGACATTTATTCAGCAACATGAAAGTTCAAGGACGGCTAAGTAATAGCAATGTTAGTGCAGGATCTCACTGCTTGGGCTGCTTACTCTCCTCAACAAGAGGGAAGGATTTGAACAGTTGTGCTAATGGGAAGATGGGATTTAGATTCCAGATGTTTTTTATGGGATAAGGATTGGGAAATGGTCCCCAGGTATTTCCTTAAGTGACTCCTTGCGAGCTGTCTACAGCAGATCTTATTCTTACATATCTTATGATAATTCTACTCTTTTAAAATTCAATTGTAAGTCGTCAAAATTACTAAAATGTCTTCTTGCATCTACTTGCAAGTCTGGGGATCCTCCAATGGATGAATCCTGATTATTGATGCTAGAATCGAGGCCTCACCAGTGCAGGAATGAGACCTCATCCCGCAGTGATCTAACATAAAGGAGGCCTTACCAGACGGATTGCAAGACCCCTGGAACACTCAAGGCTATGACTGGTGCCCAGGACCCCATCAGAAGAAGCTACTTCCCTTGCCAATGCTGGAACTGCAACTTCAGAGAGATCGGAGGCCTTCCAGGCTCTTGCAGGCCTGACCTCATGGAAACCCAGAACTAAGGCCTAAGCGGCGTGGAAACAAGACCTGACTTCCCAGTGATCCAACATTGAGGAGGCCCGATCAGACCGATTGCAAGACCTTCTGAATATTCAAGGCTGTGACTGATGCTTGGGACCCTATCAGATGCACTGACTTATCTTCTGGAGCAGCAGACTTTCCTTGCTGATGCCGAAATCAACTGGACCGACCACAAGAACCCCTAGAGTGTTCAAGGCTGTGACTGGTGCTCAGAACCTCATCAGGAGTTGTAGCCAGTGATTTCAACAAGGCCAACCTCAGGAATGTGCTACCAAAATTCCACCAACACTTTTGCTGTCTCACCAGAGGTCTGAACATTCTTGAAAATTGCTACACAACCATAAAAGATGCCTACTGCTCCATTCCCTGTCCGTATTTTGGAAAATCAGATCACAATGCTGTGCTCCTCCTCCCGGCTTACAATCAGAAATTGAAGTGTGAGGACCCAGTACAGAAAAAGGAAACTGAAAGGCTTCTACAGACTGCGTAGAGTCGGTAGACTGGTCCATATTCAAGAACTCAGCGGCCAACCTAAACAAATTTTCCAGTACTGTTACAGACTTCATTAGTCAGTATGTAGATGACTGCGTGCCAAAGATGTTAATCCAAATGTTCCCAACTGGAAATCTTGGATGAACCAGGAGATCCACTCCCTACTAAAGTCCAGGTTTGAGGCGTTCAAGTTGGGTGACCCTGAACTATACTGGAAATCCAGGTACGGCCTTTGCAAGGCCATCAGGGATGCCAAGAAGCAATACCAAACTAAGCTTGAGACCCAGACCAACCACATGGTCACATGTGTTTTGTGGCAAGGCGTATAGGTCTGGATCACAGAATCACAAGAAAGAAAATTTCAAAGGGAACAGCAGTTTTTTCTGCAAGAGAAGAGGGTGCTGATTGGTTGGCAAGTGGATTCTGATTCGTCAGTGTATTACCATGAAGAATGCACAAAGCAACAGTTAAAGCCAAAACGTTTGTTTGAATTCAGACTAGACACAGCAACTCTGAATGCGCAAGGCATAGCCATGGGGGCAGATTATTATCTGTTCCTAGAATGTTCGCTATTCCAAATGAGGCTGTCATCTTTTCAGAGTATAACATGTTTTAACAGAAATGAGATTGTCTACTTTAATTAAGTTTCAGCCACCCACAGTGAGCAGAGTCACATTGTGTCACTCACATAATCCAGCTCCAATCTTTGACCAGTGCTTAATTACAATCTTGTGATGTTGTAATTGCTCCATACTCTGAGTAGACTGATCTGTTAAATAGACACCACACTGCAGTGCATTGTATTGTTTAATACATTTTATTCGATCAACATTCTGGCCTAATAAAAGATGTCAGGGACTTTTCCACGACAAATTTCTGTTTCAATGGCCACATTATCTCATTTTCAGGTTGGAGCAGTGGGTTAATCACTGAATTCCTGTTGCTGCTGCCGAGAGAGCTCACAACTTTTTGAGCATACTAGCTTGCAAAGAGCAGACCGTCAGCTTTTTCAGTAGAATCCCAGCTCACCAGAAGCTGGCAAGCAATCAAGTAGTCTGCTCAGGGCTGGAGAGGAACTTGTAGCGAGAGGGGGAAGATCCAGTCATCATGCTCAATGTAGGTACCAACAGCATATGAGGTGCTGCATTGTCAATATGAGGAGCTAGGTGCCAAATTAAGAAGTAGAACGTGAAAGGTAATGCCTCTGGATTATCACCAGAAGTACATGCAAATTGGCAAAGAGCAAATCAGATTAGAGTGATGAATATGTGGCTCAGAGAAGTCTGGTGTGGAATCTGGTTCGTGGGGCACTTTTTGTGCCAGTTCAAGGAAACATGCGATCTGTCTTAATGGATCTGTCTGTACCAAAACTATGCTGGGGCTGGTGTTCTTGTGACTGTCATAAGAAGGGAAGTAGAGAGGAATTTCAATTATATAACTGGGACAAGGAATCAAATTTAACAAGATGCAGTATATTAAAAGATAGAGACAAGGTAAGATGAAATGGTTTTCATATAGGAAATGATAAATAGACCATGGTGGGAAAGGACAGAGCATGCAAATCTAATAGTAAATCAATGTTAGTGATAATGCTTGAATTAACCGCTCTCTCAATCTGCCCTGCCACTTTTAACGATCTGTGTACATATAGACCCAGGTCTGTCACAAAAAGAATACAAGGATCAAACTAAGGACTCTGTATCTGAATGCATCTAGCATTGAAAACCAAACAGATGAACTGAGAGTGCAAATAGAAATAAATAACTACAATCTGGTAGCCAATATAGTGGCATGGCTACAGAATCATTGGATTATAACGTGAATATTTGAGTGAACATTTTAATAACATTTACAAAGAACAGGAATTAGGTAATAATGAATATTAAATAAAACAAAGAATGATTAAAAGATCAATAAGGAGGGAAGAGTTAGAGTACGAGAGAAGGCTAACCAGAAATATGAGGTTTGATAGTAAGAGTTTCTGTAAGCATTTAAAGAAAACAATTAACAAAGTGAGTATTGATCTTATTGAAGGTGAATCTGGAGAATTGATAATAGAAAGAGACAACACGTATTTTGCTTTGTTTGCAATAGTTGATAAGAGTGACATCTTAAAAGTGGCTATAAATCAGGAAAGGGAATGAGTGAGGAATTCAGGAATAATTGCAATCTCCAGAGAAGTGGTACTGAGTGAATTATTGGAGCTACGAGTTGACCAATGCTCAGTTCCTGTTTGCAGCTATTAATAAAGATAATAATAGTAGAAGCTATATCAGGGCATT
>NC_063333.1:99706207-99731462 GCF_021869965.1 Rhincodon typus | reverse complement strand
TGAAGGTACTCACTTGCTTTGTGTGTGTACTCACTTCAAAGTGCCAGCTCCTGTCGCCTTATCCTGCTGACTCAGACAGCCGATGGATTCTAACGTGATATTGCAGTCGAAGGCAGTTTGCTGGAACAAACAGGTTAACAAGTTTATTCCCCAGTTACACTCTGGGGTCAACAGTCCAACAGACTGCCTCCTGCGCTTCAGTTGCGTCACATATCGCCACACCTTACGGTCTCATTGGTTACATGGGTTTTTCGAGCATCGTAATGTGGCGGGATAATATTCATCAAGTACAGAGTTTGAAAACTTCCAGACACGTCTCTGCATAATGCAGTGTAAGCTCCTATCCTGATGCACTTTCCTCAGCCCACCGTCTCTCTCTGACTGTTAATGGCGTCCCTGAGGGTGTGCATTTCACAATGGTTGGCATCCTGAATGTTTTAGACAGCACCCCAACCTACTCATACTAAAGACAATAAGACATAGAAGCAGAAGTAGAGAATTCAGCCCATCCATTCTGTTCCACCATTCAAGCTTGTGGCTGACCTGATAATCCTCTACTCCACTTTCTAGATTTTTCCCATAACTGTTGATTCCATGACTGATGACAGTAAGCTGTGACAATCACCTGCATTCCCAGGTTAAAAAATATCCTTTCTTTCCCTAAAATCATTGGGATCCCTCTTCCGTTTTGTTGCAGATGTGTTTCTCCGTGACTTATCTTTCCCTGTAGCCCTTCATGAGATTTCAATGGGTACCTAGCATTTTCAGGCACAATATTTCAATCATGATGCCACTTTTGGACTCAAAACCTCAACTCTGGTAGCTTCTGCAGACTGAGAAATAGGCCTCCTGTATTTCTCCAGCACTTCCGGTTTGCAGATTTCCAGCATTCACAGGTTATTGTTTTTAATGTTATGATGATGCCTATTTCTGTAGTGTAGGATGATTACCTTCCTTCTTATTCTGTTTACTGTAGTTATTGTAATGTTAAATGAATCAATTGGAACATATACACTCCAGTTCTCCTAACCCTTTTTTCCGTGTCCTCAGTTTTGTGACATTTATTTGACACTTAATTTCTACATCTAGTCTTTCTACAATAACTATTTGGCTGGTCCGAAAGGTCTGGGGTAGCGACTGCTGACTTTCCAAACCCTCACACCCACCAAATTCCAGGTAAGAACGGTAGTAACAGTCTTCCTGCCCAGAGCCAAGTTGAAGCTCCTGAGTAGTCACTTCAGTGTCTCATCGTAACTGATATGCAACCAGTGACTGGTGAGGGTCTCGACATCCAGGAGGCCATGCAGCAAAGCCTATAGCATCTTAATGGGAGGTGGGGGCTGGCACAGGGGGCGATGGGCATAGCGCCTCGCTCATAGGTGGTCTGTGTCTGACTGGGGGCTTGGCATTGAGAATGTGGAGCTCTGCTGAAAGCCACTGCCCCTGTCCTTGTTTCCTAACCCTTTAGCTGATGCTGATGCCTTCTTTAAATATGTCGCCTGGACATTGCCCCTATGAGGTAGTGCCAGGGTTACTCACTTCCTGACCAACCCCCTACCCAAATGATCTGGTAGTGTGATTAAGCATGTCCTACCTCCCTGCTTACAAAAGGAAGTTGCACACACTTCCAGTCGTGCAATTGCAGCATTTCATCTGCCCTTCCATTTCTAATGGAATTGATTAGTTTATAACTAGTACTGCTTACACTTCTGAATAAGCTTTAGCACTGCCACTGAACATTACAACACTGATGTAATTATTGTATTGTTCTAATCCTGATAAAGCATACATATTCTAATAATAATAATTACTGATTTACCTGCTCCATTAAATGCACAAAATTGGAAATCAAATGCTGCAGACTGAAAAAGCGAAGAAAAAAACACTTCCCTGTCCTTCACCCGCTTGATCTAAACATTACTTAAAGAGCTTCTCTACTCTATGGACTAAATTTCCACTTTGAACTCAGCTCCGAAATATACTCACTTAGTCTTTGTCTTGCACAGACAAAGTCTTCTTCACATCGATCATGTGCTTTTGTTATGTTTAGCGTTCAAGGATTCAGCAAAATGTTTGTTAATTATCTATACTGACAAAAGCTCACAATCGTTTCCGCCACAACTCTGGCTATGATCACACTTGCAAGGTACATTTGTGTGGTATTGTGTGTAAAAGGATGCTGCCACCATTATTCTTTCCTTGACTGGGCATAAGGGCCTATATGGTCACGGGGGAACAAGGAAGAGTGAAGATTTAACAAGTAGAGGCTTTTGACTGATCAAGATGAAGTTTATTGCATGATAGCGATTAGGTACAAATCAAATTAGCTAGATGAACTTTGTTACTTACACTTTTGGCCCCTTCAAGACCTAAAACTCTTCTCCCAATTTTCCCACTCAAAAATGTATGATGCCAGGCGACTGGGTTAAGTACCACACAGTCTCCAATATTATCACTTTCAGAATCATTACCTTTTACAACTTTGTCCCATCTCCACAGCAATTTTTCCCCATATTTAACATTTGTACATTTATGTATCTAATTACATGTATCACTACCCCAATTCCCCCAGGGTCTCCATTTTGCAAATTCAGGTGGTCTGGAGATTTCACAATTCTTCCAGAACACTTTCTTTTTCAACATGGAATTTTGGGCAGTCTTTGGCTTGAGGGCTGTTGATCCTGATTCTGACCTTGACAATGCTTCTGATTTTGACCTTTCGTGTTCTCTAAAATGTCTCTCTTCTGGTGAAAATTCTATCTTTTGGATGTCCTTCACGGAAAACATTATTCCTGTTAACCGAGGGAGATTTTTCACTATCTTATCTGGAGGACCCTTCATCTGTTGAATGTCTTTCCCTGCTGAACTTTAACCTCATGAATTTCCAACATGAAAGATGGCTGCACAGTGGAAACAAATACTTTCTTCCTTGCATTATCCTGGCTTTCATAACCAGGTGTTTTCTTCTTTTTGACCTTATCCCAGGAATCTGGGAATATTGGTCATGCTTTGCTGGATTTATAGACAGCTAAACTTCAGTTTTTGTTAGCAAATTTTATTCTCAACCTGCTGCTAGATCTGTGTTATGTAGATAATCTCCTTACTTCAACTTGTTGCTGAGGTTGGACTTCTTCATTCCCCTTCTGTGGTTGTTGTACCGATGTACCATCATTTTCATATTCTCAGTCATGACACTGAGGATTGCTGCCTTTTATAGCATGACCTCTGTCACTGGTATTGATAACTCTACTTTGGGAAATATGAGAAATTGAAATGCTCCCCTTGAACTTTTTGTCATCTCATTATTTGACATCAAATTCAAATTTGCAAGAACAATTTGTTCTGCAAGCAGTTTTGTTATCAGGGCAATTCCTGTTCCTGATCCCTCAATGAACTTAATGGATGTCGGTGACATGTTTATTGTCAGTATTTGCTTCTGCTCGCAAACTCCTCCATCATCTGAAGGTTCATCAGTGATGATAGGAATGAAAAACATTTGCACCAATCATATACAGTCACAGCTCTCCTTCCTGTTAGTACTTTGAAACAATTCTCTCATGCCAACATGGGTAATGTCACTAGATTTCATCTTCATTTTGCATGAGTCTATGAGGCCCAATGAAATCTTCCATGAGTTGCTCCTTGATCTCTTAGATGATGAGTTGGTTCCTGACTGGCTTCCCTTTCTATAGACTTGCCATAATTTTGGTTTCTGTTAACCTGGTCTCTGTCTCTTCAAACTTTCTGCTGTCTCAAGGACATAGAGGTCAAAACATCTATGTTGGTTCAAAAGTGGAAGTATTGTTTGTAAATTTTATATATATTGTTAACTCTCTTACACTGTGTGTGGCAGAGAGACCTGTACCATACTTGAGAGTTCATATCTGTAGACTATAACTTCTATTTCTTCCAAAATGTATTTGATCTTATAAAATAGAGACAAACATCCTCATATCAAGTTTAAAGTGAATGAAACGTTATTGACAAAAACGTTCTGTTGAACTCAAATCTTCTGGAACACAAATTTGCCTAAAAATGCATCGGGTGTATTTTCTAATGTTTGTGGTTCTGCCACATTAACGGATTTGCATGAGCCAGCATTTGACAATTTGCTGCTCTGTATCTCTGTGATACCGCTAAACATCCTCTGAAAGTCCTATAGCTTTACAAGCTTAGCATTCTGTAGTCATACTGGACACTGCTTGTGCTTGTGAGGTTTTTGCTGTTGCATAGCACTGACACTGACATTTAGTTTATGTTGTAAGGTCTACTCTTTGTGTTGTGTTGTCTTGTCACATGTCTTCTTAAAGTATTTAAATGTTATACAGTGAACAGGTTCTCATGCTGTCCTCTGATAAGGCTGTCATCTTTTCAACAGTTGTTTGTAATTTTCCTGGTTTCAGTTACCAGCACAAACTAAATAGTTTTCTCTAGAGTGAAGAGAGATAACAAGGTGTAGAGCTGGATGAACACAGCAGACCAAGCAACATCAGAGGAGCAGGAAAGCTGACGTTTCGGGTTTGGATCCTTCTTCAGAAATGGGGAAGTAGATTCTGAAATAAATAGGGAGAAAGGGGGGAGGAGGATGGAAGGTGGATAAAGGAGAAGATAGGTGGAGAGGAGACAGACAGGTCAAAGAAGCGGGGATGGAGCCAGTAAAGGTGAGTGTAGGTGGGGAGTTAGGGTAGGGATAGGTCAGTCCAGGAAGGATGGACAGGTCAAGGAGGCGGGATGAGGCTGGTAGGTAGGAGGTGGGGGTGGGGCTTGAGGTAGGAGGACTGGATAGGTGGGAGAAAGGACGGACAGGTTAGGGAGGCGGGGACGAGCTGGGTTGGTTTTGGGATGCGGTCGGGGAGGGGAGATTTTGAAGCTTGCGAAGACCGCATTGATACCATTGGGCTGCAGGATTCCCAAGCGAAATATGAGATGCTGTTCCTGCAACCTTCGGGTGGCATCGTTGTGGCACTGCAGGAGGCCCAGGATGGACATGTCGTCCAAGGAATGGGAGGGGGAGTTGAAATCGTTCGCGACTGGGAGGTGCAGTCATTTGTTGCGAACCGAGCGTAGGTGTTCCACAAGCGGTCCCCTAGCCTCCGCTTGGTTTCCCTGATGTAGAGGAGGCCACATCGGGAACAACGGATACAGTATACCACATTAGCAGACATGCAGGTGAATATCAGTTTGATGTGGAAGGTCTTCTTGGGGCCTGGGATGGGGGTGAGGGGGGAGGTGTAGCACCTCCTGCTACACCTGCCCCTACACCTCCCACCTCACCTCCATCCCAGGCCCCAAGAAGACCTTCCACATCAAACAGATGTTCACCTGCACATCTGCTAATGTAGTATACTGTATCCGCTATTCCCGATTATACTATCTCTTCTCCAGAGTGAACTCTTCTTTGGACTGTAATAATTCCGACAAAAACTCATTGATAAGTTCAACATTAATTCTATCCCTTATGAATTCTGATTTCAAACCTCCATAGTCATAATTTTCCACGAATCATTAAACAAATTCTGTATGATTCCCCACGATGCTGACCTCTTCTGGTACATCTTGCTTTTCTTTCAAGACTTTAATTTATTTTCAGATTAGGGGTAGGCAATGGACTAGTGGTATTATCGCTGGATTATTAATCCAGAAATCCAGCTGATGTTCTGGAGACCCAGGTTCAAATCCCACCACGGCAGATGGTGGAATTTGATTTCAATAAAAAATATCTGGAATTAAGAATCTACTGATCACCATGAAATCATTGCCGATTGTCAGAAAAACCCATCTCGTTCACTAATGTCCTTCAGGGGAGGAAACCTGCCACCCTCACCTGGTCTGGCCTGCATGTGACTCCAGACCCACAGCAATGTGGTTGACTCTCAACTGCCCTCTGAAATACCCTAGCAAGCCATTCAGTTGTATCAATCGCTACAAAGTCACAAAGAAATGAAACTGGATGGATCAGCTGGCATTGACCTAGGCACCGGAAAAGACAACAGCAGAAACAGCCCTGTCGACCATGCAAAGTCCTCCTTACTAACATCTGGGGGCTAGTGCCAAAATTGGGAGAGCTGTGTCACAGACTAGTCAAGCAACAGCCTGACATAGTCATACTCATGGAATCATACCCTACAAACAATGTCCCAGAGACCACCATAACCATCCTTGGATATGTCCTGTCCGACCAGCAGGACAGACCCAACAGAGGTGGCCGCACAGTGGCATATAGTCAGGAGTCCTCAACATTGACTCCGGAACCCATGAAGTCTCATGGCTTCAGGTTAAACATGGGTAAGGAAACCTCCTGCTGATTATCACATACTGTCCTCCCTCAGCTGATGAATCCGCACTTCTCAATGTTGAACAACACTTAGAGGAAGTGCTGAAGGTGGCAAGGGCGCAAAATGTACCCTCGGTGGGGGATTTCAATGTCCACCACCAAGAGTGACTCAGCAGCGGTACTACTGATCGATCTGTTCGGGTCCTAAAAGACATAGCTGCTAGACTGGGTCTGTCGCAGGTGGTGTGCGAACCAACAAGAGGGAAAAACATACCTGACCTCATCCTTACCAATCTGCCAGCTGCAGTTCCATCTATCCACGACAGTATTGGTAAGAGTGACCATTGCACAGTCCTTGTGGAGACGAAGTCCCGCCTTCACATTGAGAACAACTTCCATCATGTTGTGTGGCACTGTCACCGTGCTAAATGGGATAGACTTCACACAGATCTAGCAACTCAAGACTGGACATCCATGAGGTGCTGTGGGCCATCAACAGCAGCAGAATTGTACTCCAGCACAATCTGTAACCTCATGGCCTGTCATATCCCCCACTCAACCATCACCATCAAGCCAGGGGATCAACCTGGTTCAATGGAGAGTGCAGGAGGACATGCCAGGAGCAGCACCAGGCATATCTGAAGATGAGGTATCAACCTGGGGAAGCCACTAAACAGGACTACTTGCATACCAAACAGCGAAAGCAGCAAGCGATAGACAGAGCTAAGCGATCCCACAACCAACGGATCAGATCTAAGCTCTGCAGTCCTGCCACATCCAGTCATGAATAGTGGTGAACAATTAAACAACTCACTGGAGGAGGCTCCACAAATATCCCCATCCTCAATGATGGAAGAGCCCAGCACATCAGTTCAAAAGATAAGGCTGAAGCATTCGCAGCAATCAGTGGACGATCCATCTTAGCCTCCTCCAGTGGTCCCCAGCATTACAGATACCAGTCTTCAGCCAATTCGATTCACTCCACGTGATATCAAGAAATGGTTGGAGACACTGGATACTGCAAAGGCTACGGGCCCTGACAACTTTCCGGCAATAGTACTGAAGACTTGTGCTCCAGAGCTTGCTGCTCAGCAATAACCTGCTCAGTGATTCCCTGTTTGGGTTCCGCCAGGGCCACTCAGCTCCTGATCTCATTACAGCCTTGGTTCCAAATGGACAAAAGTGCTGAATTCCAGAGGTGAGGTGAGAGTGAATGCCCTTGCTTTCAAGGCTGCATTTGACTGAGTGTGGCATCAAGGACCCCTAGCAAAACTGGAATCAGGGGGCAAACTCTCCGGTGGTTGGAGTCATACTTGACAAGTAGGAAGATGGTTGCGGTTGTTGGATGTCAATCATCTCAGCTCCAGGACATCTCTGCAGGAGTTCCTCAGGGTGGTGTCCTAGGCACAACCATCTTCATCTGCTTCATCAATGACCTTCCATCTATCATAAGGTCAGAAGTGGGGATGTTCACCGATCATTGCACAATGTTCAGCACCATTCGTGACTCCTCAGATACTGAAGCAGTCCATGTTCACATTCAACAAGATCTGGACAATATCAAGGCTTGGGCTGACAAGTGGCAAGTGACATTTGCGCCACACAAATGCCAGGTTATCACCATCATGAATAAGAGACAATTTAACCACCATCCCTTGACATTCACTGGTGTTACCATCACTGAATCTCCCACTATCAACATCCTGGGGATTACCATTGACCAGAAACTTAACTGGACTCGCCACATTAACACAATGGCTACAAGAGCAGGCCAGAAGCTAGGAATACTGTGGCAAGTAACTCACCTCCTGACTCCTCAAAGCCTGCCCACCATCTACAAGGCACAAGTAAGGAGTGTGATGGAATACTCCCCACTTGCCTGGATGAGTGCAGCCCCAGCATCACTCAAGAAGCTTGACACCATCTAGGACAAAGCAGCCCACCTGACTGGCACTACATTCACAAGCATTCACTCACTCCACCACCGACGCTCAGTAGCAGTATGTACTATCTACAAGATGCACTGCAGAAATTCACCAAAGGTCCTCGGACAGCACCTTCCAAACCCACGACCACTTCCATTTAGAAGGACAAGGGCGTCAGACATATGGGAACACCACCACCTCCAAGTTCCCCTCCAAGTCACTCACCATCCCGACTTGGAAATATATCGCTGCTCCTTCACTGTCGCTGGGTCAAAATCCTGGAATTCACTCCCTAATAGCATTGTGGGTCAACCTACAGCTGGAGGAGTTCAAGCAGTTCAAGAAGGCAGCTCACCACCACCTTTTCAAGGGCAACTAGGGACAGGCAAGAAATACTGGCCAGCTAGCGACACCCACATCCCACAAAAATGAATAGGGGAAAAGAATTAAAGTAATTGTCATAACCTTATAGAATCTCTTTAAAAGGTATTTCTGAATTCTTTATATTTTGGTGATTTATAATGAAGTCCTGTTGAATGCATTGGTATATTTACCTTTTCTGCTTGTCATGTAGTATTTGCATTTGAAGCAGTTTTAAATATTTGTTATTCAGATGTCTCCAAGATGTCCAATAGTGTGTTCTATTTGGCTCTTCTCTAATATAACTCCTGCAGGTTATTTCTCCTGCTATGTCTTCTTAATATGATGACTTATTCTAACTTGAAAGTTTTTAAATTCTGCAGTACCTCAATGATGTTGTAGTGATTTTTTCATGGAAAACTTTTATTTCTGTAAAAAGTAATGCTGTTCTATTTTTGTTGTCTTAAATCTGTTAATCTTCTAATCTTGCCATACCCTATTGTTTCCTTTATTTAAAGCTTTTAATTCTGTTAAATTGTGATGCTGTTTAACTCTCATGCTCAGTGGGGAGTGTTGTGGACAAAATAGAGGTTTCCTATCTTCTGCAAGTGAAATGGAGGTTTCCTACTTTTACACAGGCAAAATGGATGATTTTCCAATTTTCATGGCCTAATAAATAATGCCATCCTCTCCCACAACTTCTTCAAATAAAAGCTCACGCCTGCAACTTAAATAAATTATTCCTACCAGAATCGCAGTTTAAATTGTGAATCTTATAACTATGCTCTTCTGTTGGACTTTTTGCTTTAGATTTTAATTTATCTTTTATTTGTCTTATTTCTGCTTTCTGACATTCCCAGTGCTACAATCTTGGTATAAAGTGCCTCTATAGCCTTTGATTTCTCTGGGGTAAGTTGTGGCTTGTGGTGTGTTTCCAACATGGCAGCAATGTCAATTGTGAGTTGTAAATTGCCCGTTCTTTTACCTCTACCCTTCTCAGTCCATTTTTGCACCACTACTAAAAAGGTGTTCCTTTTGTCAAGCAAGGATTTTTAACTTAACTCACAGAGCTCTGATACATTTTCTTCTTAGCCAAATCCCTAATCAAAAATGTACCAGCAGATTCTTGCTTCCCAATGGAATCTGTAACTGCCAGATGTGAATAATCTTTAAACTTCTGCTAGCTCACTGTTAGAAAGGACTGAAGAAAATAGGAATTATAAGAGGGTCTAAAATGGGCTGTTATATGAGGGGAATTACACAGAGTCGTTCAGGTCTGCTAAGAGCTAAGATTGCAGGAATTCAGTAACAGCTGTTTCTATCAAATAAGGCATACTTTTGGACGAAACATTCAGGATTGGTCACGTTCTCAATTCAGGAGGCCCCGCTTGCAGACAAAGCTGTGTTTGCAGTTCCCATGGCCTTTGAGGCAGGTCAGTCATTGTCTAGAATTTGCAGCAGATCTTCACAGAGTTCATGCTGAACCTCCATCATCCGCTACCTCATGGATAACTCTGGAATCATGTCATCAGCCAAGGGCTCAGCAGGAGACTGCACTCTTCAGCCCAGCCCCATCCAGTTGTGAGTGGTGGTGGACAATTAAACAACTCACTGGAGGAGGAGTTTCCACAAATATTTCCTCAAACATAGAGGAGACCAACAGACCGGTGCAAAGGATAAGTCTGAAGAATTGAAAACAATCTTCGGCCATCTGTGCCAAGTTGTTGATCCATGTTAGTCTCTATTGGCAGGGTGTCAGTCCTCAGCCAATTCGATTCACTCCACCTGATATCAAGAAAGGACTCAATGCACTGGACAATGCAAAGGCTATGGGCTCTGACAACACTCTGACAATAGTACTGAGGATCTGTGCTCCAGAACTTGGTGCAGTCCTAGCCGAGATGTTCTTGTTATCCTCATGGAGTCTGGCTTGGATTCAGATGGTAAAGGTGAGAAATCTTAAATAGAAACAGGGATCAGAGCATGGATTAACCAATACAAAGCAGGAGATCTCACAGTGGATTTAATGTTTGCAGCATTTGTCACAGGGCCACACCCTAAACTCAGTTTAGCATCAACATCTCTAAAATACCCGATGAGCTAGATCAATGAAGAAGAGAAGAGTTTTCATTCACATTATATATAATCCAATACCGATGATCAGTGGAAGATTGAGAGAATGTAAAACTTCAAAAATATCAGAAGTCCTAGCCAAGTCACTGGCATTATATTTATAAAGTACTTGTAAATTTGAACAAAATGTTAAGAACGTACAAATATGTGAATCAGGAGCAGGAGTAGGGAATTTATCCCATCAAGCCTGCTTCACCATTCAATTAGATCATGGCTGATTGGATTGTAACCTGATTGTAATTCTAGAGAAGAAATTTCACCTCACCTCTATTAAAAAGGGTTAACTCCTTCTTTTTAAAAGTGAACATTTATTCTAGATTCTCTCATAAATGGAAATCTCCTTTCCACATCTACCCTGTCAAGGCCCTTCAGGATTTTATGTTTCAATCTAATCACTTCTTATGCAGCTAAACTCCAGGACAGACAGGCCCAACCTCCTCAAAAGACTGCACACCGCTTCTAGATGTTAGTTCCAAAAACCTTCTCTGACTTGTGAAATAACTCAACAAACGCCGGTATCCCCAGTCACCATGTCACCCTTTATTTGCATGTGGAGAGTCCTTGACACTGATCCAGCTCCCTCACAGCCAGCTCTCAGATTGAGCAGGATGTCTGACACTCCTGTTCTTATCTGTCAGCCAAGGTTCCCTGACTGGACCAGATTAACAGCCCCAAACAGGGATATCACATTCTAAGAGGTCCACCTGGCTGACCACATTACAATCACTACAAACTGCCTCTCAGAAAGTTAATAAAAGCCAAAAGAACTGCGGATGCTGTAAATCAGGAACAAAGACAAAGTTGCCGGAAAAGCTCAGCAGGTCTGGCAGCATCTGTGAAGGAGAAAACAGAGTTAACATTTTGGGTCCGGTGACCCTTCCTCAGAAATGATGGTGGCTGGGAAAATGTCAGTTTATTTGCAGAAAATAGGGAGGTGGGTGGGGTAGGGAGTAAACGATAGGATAGAGCCCAAAGAGAGAGAAAGACAGTTGGATAGACAAAGGAGTTGCTAACGATCACTCAGACGCCATTTCCGCCACCTCCAGCAAGATGCCACCACCAGACACATACTCTCCTTCCCTCCCTTGTCCGCCTTCCGCAGGGACCATTCCCTCCGGGACACCCTGGTCCACACTTCCTCCACCCCCAACACCTCCCCACAGCCCTACGGCACCTTCCCCTGTAACCAGCGAAGGTGCAACACCTGCCCATTTACCTCCTCCTTCCCCAGTGTCCAAGGGCCCAAACATACCTTCCAGGTGAAGCAACACTTCACCTGTACTTCCCAGAATCTAGTCTACTGCATTTGCTGCTCACAATGTGGTCTCCTCTACATTGGGAAAATGAAGCATAGACTTGGCGACCGCTTCACAGAACATCTACGTTCTGCTTGCAAAAAAGACCCGGAACTACCCGTTGCCTGCCACTTCAATGCACCACTTGGCTCCCTGGCCAACATCTCTGTCTCCGGCTTGCTACAGTGTTCCAGTGAAGCCCAACACAAGCTGGAGGGACAACACCTCATTTTCTGCTTGGGGACCCTACAGCCCTCCGGACTCAATATTGAGTTCAATACTTTTAGGGCCTAAACTCTCCCATGTCCCAGCCCCCCACCCAACACACCAGGCCTTGTTACCACATAGCCTGCCATTACACACCCCCTGTTGTTAGTCACTAACAGTCCCCATTAACAACTATTCACTCTCCCAGCCTGATCGTTAGCAACTCCTTTGTCTGTCCAACTGTCTTTCTCTTCTTTGGGCTCTATCCTATTGTTTACTCCCTACCCCACCCACCTCCCTATTTTCTGCATATAAACTGATGTTTTCCCAGCCGCCATCAGTTCTGAGGAAGTGTCACCGGACCCGAAACTTTAACTCTGTTTTCTCCTTCACAAATGCTGCCAGACCTGCTGAGATTTTCCAGCAACTTTGTTTTCGTTGTTGTCTCAGAAAGTTAATCCTTCCTTAAATAAGATGACCGATACTGTGCACTGTACTCTGAATGTCATTTCCCAGTGCCCTGTAGCTAATATGCTTCTTCTTTATACTTAATTCCAAAATGGACAATTTCACATTTTCTTATGTTACATTCCATTGCCAGATCTTTGCCCACTCACTTAACCTATCAATATATATTTTAACCTCTGTGTGTACTTTTCACAGCTTACTTTCTGATCTATCTCTATGTCATCAATAAATTTGGCAATCATATCTTGCAACCCTTTGTATACGTTATTTACATAAATTATAGGCAGTTGAGGTCCCAGCACCAGACCCCATGGTACATGTTATGATCCCAGGTGATGTTATTAATGGACAAATCAGATCATAGACTGATATCTGGCTTGATAAATCATATGTTATTCTGTTTTTCTTTAACAAGTTGATCTTTCACAAAAACACAAGTATAATGTGGCAGATTTGGTTTTACCAATAAAACAGAAGTATATTGCACAAAAGAAATGAAAATAAATAGAATAAACCAAAACACTTACATATAACACAATTTGAAAGATTTGAAAGAACCAAAGGACAGGGTCACTGCTCTCAGATTTTGTAATTTAGTGAGTACATGCAAGAACAAGCTCATGATCATTGGCAGAAGTGTGAACCCAAGGGCATTCAAAGGGCTAACAATATTCCCAGTTATATACCCAGGCACCATGAAAGGTTGGATAACCACTTGGCTATGCCTTGAATGCTTTGAGGAATAATTTGTAACAGAGTCTAGAGCCCATAGCACAAATGTTGGGCTGCACCCAAATTGCAAAATTGTACTCATTCTTGACAATTGTTCTGCCCACCCTAAAGCCAAACAGCTTGTCAAAGATAATGTTGGGAGTGTATTTGCCCTTGAATGGCCCCTCTGATTCAGCCTTGCAATCAAGGGGTAACTTACAACATCTTAAGTCTAAGAACAGGGCCAAAGATATGTCCTGATTACTTTTGGCAGTTGCTGAGAGTCTGTGATGCATATTTGAAAAAATTTGAAAAGGTTAAACAGTTTCAGTTTGAAATTTCTTTTAGTAACATAATGTGTAAGCAGAAAAGAGCAAGATAGAAATTTATCAGAGATACACCAGACAAAATAAGGAACGAGATGAAGGCAAAGAACAAGCAGTGGGCTTGTGACAGAAACAAAGCCTAGACTACACAATCAGCGAGATTGGCTGGGGGAAGGGGAACATTAAAAGTTTAATATGTGACTAAATTGACAAGATTATATTGAGATAGGGCATGTTGTAAGGTGTGTTTTAAGAAATAAGTATTTGTGACTTTGCAGAGTACTGTCTCAGACTGCTTAGAACTGATTCTCCCTGTAACTGAGTCTCCTAGTAGTTTGTGATGTCACACCACAATGAATTTAACCACAAGGATATGATTTGAACTTTGACTGATGATTGCAGAAAAGTCTCTATATCTACTCTGAAGTATGGATGGCACAATCTGTGGCCAGCCTTATTGTTTGACAATAGCTGTGATGTGGCTCTAGGGACTGCCTTCACTGAATTCAGACTGTCTCAAGACTTACAAATTATTCTTCAGTTGCTAGAGTATGGGGTGTATGGGACATGTTAAATTGCTACCTGCAGTGCATGAGATGAGTAAAAATTTGAGAAAGGAAGATTTACATGACTGGTTAGATGTTAACAAATATTTACCAGTTGCGAAGGAACTGACTGATGAAGAAATTGTTAAAATGGTACTGCCAGGAATGACTAAAAATGAAGAAGCCAGTGACATGACAGTGGTGAGAATGAAGATGCAGAAAGAATTTCTGTCAAAAAATGCATTCAATTGCTCACAGATTTGATAGCTTAATTGGTGAAAAGAAGTTTCATTTCAGATCAAGTACATGGCGAGAGAAATTCAAAGAAAGACTAGAATACCTTGACAAACCAAGCTATAAGATTGGTTTAAGAAGATAGACAAGGAGAATTGTTGCCAGCTCTTTATAAATACACTTACAAGTGCGATAACTGCACAGTTGAGTAGCCCATTGGAGGTAGTTGTCAGAATTTCACACAAGGGAAATGATTTCGTACAATAGGCAGTTTCAGAATAGAAGAGGGATGGGAGTAGAGAAAAACTTAATTTAAAAACTCTTAACTTTGCCAGGTGGCCTGCTATGCTGTGATAAATTCTCTGGTCTAGCAAAAGACCAGTCCAGAGGCTGCTGTAATAGGGAAGGTAAACCTGTGTTCACCAGGTTTACACAAGGACAGACCCTAAGTAAAAATGAAGAAGTTAATGAAGATGACAATGGTGAGACTGAAGAATGCGGAAAGAATCTCTATCAATAAATGAAGCCAGCGGAGGTGACAGTACCTGTATTTTTGCTTTAGGCTCTTTCTAGGGAACAAATCTAATAGCACTAACCTAAGACTGCAGACCTGCATAAAGCCAATGACAGTATTACTTACCACAAGTTAACAAGTGTATTAATTTTTTGCAAGGATACTGACCAGCTTCCTGGGCTTTTTTATCAAATGATAGGATTCGCAAAAAAGTACATTGAAATAACAGCACAAAAGTCAGTATTCCATCACCAAGTCACCCTTTATTTACACATGCATAGTACTTGACACTCGCCCAGCTTCCCCAGAGCCAGCTCTCAGAGTGAACAGAAGCTCTAATACTCCTGTTTATATCTGTCAGCCAGGGCTCCCTGATTGGTTCAGGTTAACAGCCCCAGTCAGGGAACTCATATTCTATGAGGTCCACCTGGTTGCCCTTGTTCCGATCATTGCATCCCTCTCCCTCTGAGTCTGGGGACGTAGCCTTGTTCTTTTTCTTGTAGCCTGTCCTGGGGCGTTTTTGCACTGGGTCTGATTCCTCTGACTCAGTCTCTGATACAGCGGTGTGACCCAGACTGTAGCCTGCCTCTTGTGCCTGGAGAAGAAATTCATTCTCTTTTTCAGGCAGGAAAGCTATCGAAGCTACGACATCCACTGTGCCCTTCTCAGACTCCAAGATTTCTTTGCCGTTAGATGGAGGGGGAGAACCCACAGTTTCTGACAGTCTGTCCAGCTGTTCTGAGGGGCCGGGTATGTTTTGCTCCTCCCCCATTTGTGAGTTTGCAGCTTTCATGTAGTCCATGTGTTTGTTCAGGACAGCTTCACCTACCCAAACTTTGTACGTTATGGCACCTGACTTTGCTTTGGCCATGCCTCTTACTCATGCAGGACCATTTCCCTGGGTTCCGCATCAGACTTCATCCCCTGAAGTAAATGTCTCTCTTGCTTCGCAGAGCCTTGTATCCAGCATTGATGTTCCTAATGCCATTTCACTCTCCCACCAGGTCCAGGAAGATCAAATTTAACGTGGTGCAGAGTCTTCTCCCCATTAACGCCTTCACTGGGTCCCCTCTGTTAGCACCCATGGTAGTTAACACCTGGTCTTTTAAAGCCTGAGTTGCGCCTCTACCAACTTTCTGCTCTTCTGGTAAGATAGAGTGTATATGTGGGTGCAGACACATTATTATTAATTTTCTTTCCTCAATGTCATCTAAACCATGAATTCCCTCTGGTGACTGACCGTTCAGAACAGTTCCCTAGGATCGTTCCTGGGCACGCATGTCCCGATATTTTTTGCAATGTCCCTCAACTGCTGTACCTCCAATGGGATATGATATACTACCCTCCCATCTTCTGTCATCTGACCATCTGCCCCTAATCCTCCTCTAGTGGTGACCGGGGGGGCATTAAGGCTAAAGCTGATGGGGTCTCTGACTCTGAGTCATAAACTAGTGGCAGATCCTCTGGTGGAAGCTCCCTGTCAACATGACCATACTAGCAGCTTTGTCTGCTAAATCATCCCAATTCACATCCTCTTCACTACCTTCCTCACTTCTTTCAGATGCGAAGGCACACATTATGCCTCTGTGTGCAGCTAGCTGACCTTGTAGCTTCTCTATCTGTCTCTGACATTTTGTGTGATCTGCAGCACTACTCCTCTTTTCCTAAACTGCACTCTGGATCACATTCATTGCAGCTTTTAAATCATTATATTTTTTATTCGATTTTTCCATTTCGGCTTTAACTGTTTGGACTTCTCCCTCTCGCTTATTCTTATCCCTAACCAGCTTCTCACACTGCATCTGGCACTGATTCATATGTACCAAGCAGATCAGTTACCCTCTCATTAAGGTGGGCTACCTCCTTACAAAGTTTCTTGTTCTCTTGCTCTTGTCTTTCCCTCTCTACCTTCTCCCGGGTTTTGGCATGAAAATCAGTTGAGGCCCAGCAAATACTGGCTCCAGTTATCGGCTCGTACAGGGAGGAGAAGAGTCACTTTTACTGTGACTCACTAATCTCTTTTATTTACGTATTATGAAAAGGTATATGTATGGCTTATACATTAGACAATACGCAAGTAACTCACACGTTTTCCCGAAAGAACTAGAAGTGATTTGTACACCCACAAAAAGCTACTAACATGTCCAGAATAATCACAGAATGTAAAAGTTAATACCCAGCGCAGAATAGCTGCTATGGCTGCCGAGGACTGACATTGGCCAGACCTCACACTCGATACCATCATCATGTCCCTGATGAGGGGTGACTTTCTGTGAAAGTTGATCTCCGGAGTTTTCGCTGCTGCATGCCCCAAGGGTCTTCTTTTATCCTTTATCGTTATCTTTCTCAATCCGTGTTGTCTTTTTCCTGTTGGATCAGGCTAATTCAATTATCGCATGTCTTTACCTTATTGGCCCTGGACCAGAGGCCTAGGTAGCAATACTTCATTGCTCCTCATCCAAATAAGGCTTTTGCATTACCTTATCTTTCTTACTTTTTTGCAGAACTTGGTTGGCACCAAGTGGTTCTGACTGGCTCAGGCCAGCTCCTAGGTCTGGGTTATCCTCAGTTCACAAGGTCCTTCTTTCTATGTCCAGTATCTCCTGTTAGCGATGTCAGCGACTGGCACACCCTGTCTCCACATTTCTCTCTGCAGCCTCTGGTCAGCATCTACCAGGCAGCGACATCAGCAGCTTGGATGCCTGCCTGCCCCCACTCTCTCTCTCTCTCTGTCTCTCTCTGCAGCCCCTGACTAACAATGTCCACTTCCATTGGCATACCCTGTAACACATATGCACCACTTACCACAGTTTCTAATGGCAAATTAAGTTGTCACGTCCAGTTTGAAGTCCAGTTGGGCTTCAGCTAGTCGGGACTTTTGCATGGTAGCATTCATTAATTCCACATACTAAACTGTCTCTCAGCATCTCATTAAGGGGTAAACCAAAGTCATACGTCTTTGTCAGTCATCTTAACCTTGTTAAAAATACTGACAATGATTCCCCTGGTTCTCAAATTGCTGAGTGAAACTGATAGCGTCTCAGAATTGGAGGAGGCTCGGGGTCATAATACTTGTTAAATAAATCCATCAACTCTTGAAAGGTTTTAGTACCTGGTGCCTCAGGAAACATTAGGCTCCTAATAACTGAAAAAGCTGCGGGTCCATAAGCTGTCAGGAGTATTACTGATTGCTTTTCATCTGCCCCAATGTCATTTGTCTGAGAAAAGTAACACATTCCTTCCACATACTGGGCCCAGTCTTTGATGGCAGGATCAAATAAAATTGTGACATGATGCCAGAAATGCTCACCCCAACTCAAAGACAGCTATTGTGAGTGAGTTTCTTCAGGAGTGCATTTTTTTTCTCTTGCCCTCTCTGAAGTAACTCCACAGAGACTGGTATTCCATCAACAAATCACTCTTTATTTACATATGCATAGTATTTGATGCTGGTCCAGCCTCCTCAGAGCCCATTCTCAGTGTGAACAGAACCTCTGACATCCCTGCTTACATCTGTCAGCCAGGCCTCCCGGATTGGACCCAGTTAACAGCCCCAGTCAGGGAACTCATATTCTGTTAGGTCCACCTGGCTGCCCTCGTTACAATCACTACATAGACATTATTGAAAGCTTCTAAAGACACCTTCCTATTTCTGAATAACACATTGTTCCACATACAAAGTGCAGGGCTTTTGCCACTGCTAATTTTGGCTCTGAAACCCTCTGAACTAAATATATGAAAATTAGATGCTTCCCTACACTATAGCAGTGGCTACATTTCAAAATACCTCACTGCGTACTGCATGCTTTCAGACATTCCAGACAGCCAAGGGAATAATTCATGCTCTGATTTCAAATGTTTTTTGAGTATGAAAGGCTTGTTGGGTGGATTTTCCTGCACCTCTTCTCTATCAATAATGTACTGAGGTCAGGAATGTGTTATTCTGTCCCTTCTCTGAATTGCAAATATGAGCAGAAATATTCAAATCATGCCCTAATGTCAGAAACACGTTGTCCAGCATATTTCCCTCTCATTCAATGTATATTTCCACAGTCATCCTAAAAAGTTACTATTGATTCAAAGTTCCCAACTACACAAGAATCTTAACCTTGTTTGAAACTTAAAACACATGCCATCAGCAATTTTCAAAGAAAGAAAAAAATGCTATGAAAAATATATCATATATAAGCAGGATGAAAGTAGCATTCTTGACATCCAGCATTGCTCAGGCACTGGGAGGGGACGTTAATCAAATTTTACAGGCTGTCACCCTGTGTGATTGATCACAGAGTGATTGTTTCTACTATGAGGGTAGCAGATACAGAAAAATACCTGTTCTCTACTGGCGGGCACACTTGTCATATTATAGTGAATGTTAACAACCGCTCCCCTTCCCTGACCCTTTTGTTCCCAAGATAGGCAACCCAATAGCATTTGGAATATCAGCTAGAATCCAGTAAAATCATCATAATAAAGCAGAACCAGCAAGGTCTGATACAAATACAGCCATTTTGAACCCATTCAATTAGATTTCAACCTGAACAGGGCATATAATGAAAACTGTATCCCTGTACATCTCTTCAGTCTTTTACAGTGATCAAACACTTTTTGGATAGATGTAGGCTTGGACTGAGACTATCCACTAATCACTGTTCAGAATAGCTTTGGGATGGCATTTTTTTTTGTACAGCTTTTCCACAAAGTTTTTAAATAGCTACCTGACAGACTGATTATATGATACACACATGCTGTAATGCACACAGGAAAAAAAATACAAAAATACAAAAAAAAACTGACAATTATATTAAAAAAGCAAATTTTTGTGATATTGAAACAAAATTAAAATATGTCCTAAAGTTGCCCAATTTTACAAAGTGTAGATTTTGTTAAAACTGAAGCTACCAGGTGTTGTGGAAGCATGTACAAAATCAAATCTTCATAGGGGAAGGGTTGAGAAAAACATTATTGGAAAACCTCTAGTGCTACAGTCAACACAATCATAAAAGTAAATTTCTTCAACACTATCCCAATCAGACCTGTTTGTAAAATGGCTATAAAGGCTCATCCTGCTGGAATTTTGACTCAAAGTCTGGAGCAGGTCCCAAGCTTGGATGTCCGGGTCAATGTCACTTGTCCTACACGAAGGGCTTGTATGTAGACAACAGCCATTCCAACGTCGAAACAGTGTGGAGCCGGAGGAACACAGCAAGTCAGGCAGCATCAGAGGAGCAGGGAAGTCAACGTTTCGGGTCAGGGCCCTTCATCTATTTCCGAGACATTCCAATGTCCTCAGCAGTACAAAAGTCTTCGACCAAAGTTGTATAATCAGGCTTTGCTTTGTTCAGAAATGGTTGCGCTTTCAGTTTGCAGAGTTTGAGATTCAAGGTATATCAATGTATGTCCTTTAGATTTATTATTCTGTTGAACCAGAATTCTGCCAACACACATTCCTGACCTTACTGAGATATTGATCACTGGTAACAGAATGGCTGAAATGAGCACAGATGATGCACATTCCTAACTCCTTACCAAGTTACTCAAAGGACTGCAGCTATCAGAACAGTGTAATGACGAGCAATGCAAATCAAAATGTAAAAAAAAACTAACCAAATCATCTTAGGAAGAGGTATCTGACCAAGGAACAGACTTCATCAACAATGCCTGGAATTGGAAAAATGTTTAATCACTGCACCAATGTGGAAAATTATAGTGAAAGTTCAATATAATATGCATCAATATACCGCAAATGCACTCAGAGTGCAGAGTTCCCATGGCTTATTCCAAATGGAATGGGAATGGCACTTCAAATTACATTTGCATATTTTTCTTTGGAATCAGAAAGGTCTCAGCATTGCAGGTCAAGTATCAACCAATGAGCCGCACAGTCATAGTATCATACAGCATGGAAACAGAGCATTCAGTCCAACTCGTCAATGCCGGCCAGATATTCTAAATTAATCCAGTCCCATTTGCCAGTATTTGGCACATATCCCTCTAAACCCTTCCTATTCATGTACCCATCAAGATACCTTTTAAATGTTGAAATTGTAACAGACTTCACCACTTCCTGTGGCAGATCGTTCCACACATGCATTACCCTCTTCGTGACAATCTTGCCCCTTTGGCCTCTTTTATATCTTACTCCTCTCACGTTAAATCTCTAATTTTGGACCATACCCTAGGAAAAAGACCTTGGCTATTCACCCTATGTATGCCCCTCATGATTGTATAAACCTCCATAAGGTCACCCCTAATGCTCCAGAGAAAATAGCTCCAGCCTATTCAGTCTCTCCCTATTACTCAAACCCTCCAACCCTGGCAACACCCTTGTAAACCTTTTGCTGCACCCTTTCAAGTTTAACAACATCTTTCTAAAGCAGGGAGACCATAATTGAATGCAGTCACATTTGCCTGCAAATCCCTCTCAACATTTCCTATTCATGTACCTGTCCAAATGTCTTTTAAATATTGTACAGGTGGGTGTAAAAGGTTTGTACTTTTGAGGGGATTATCGCCACTGTCCTGGTCAACTGATGCTGCTGTCCTTCTTATTTTTTGAGTAAGCTGGCACTGACAATGTGGATGTCATTAGGTCACTTATCTCACTGCTGACTATGGGGAGTTTGCTGTCTTTCCTACAAGCGACCAGACTTACTGAGACATTTCATTCATGTATGGCACTTTGTGGTGGACTGTGGTTGTGAAAGATGCAATATAAACACAAGCTATTGTGGACCACTGCTATACAGTGCAACCTCTGCTGCATGTTTCAGACTCTGAGCTAATGATGATGGCAATGAAAGTCACCAGCCCTTCCAATTTCGAACATCTCAGCCCTTCCTTTTACTGTCCTGATTCCTTCCAGGATATCCTTCAAGACCTTCCCCAATTACCCTGACACATCCTGCTTTCCCTGAGATGTCTCAATGGTTACTGCATTGAAGCTACTTTGGACAGTCAAGTTCTGCCATATAATAGAACATGTACACAGCCACATGTGATTGTCATCCAGAATCTAAATGAAAGTGATTAACTGCTTGGTGTAGGGGACATAGATTTGAAATCTTCCATATGGCAGATGGTGTAATTTAAATTAACTGGAAATCTGGAAATAGAAAGCTAGCCTAATGGCAATCACATAGCCATTGCCAATTTTTCTAAAAATCCATCTGGGGTTTACAAAAGTCCTTTAGGGAAGGAAATCTGCTGCCCATCCGCAGTCTGGCCTATGTGTGACTCTAGATCCACAGCAGTGTGGTTGGCTCTTCACTGCCCTCTGAAATGGCTGAGCAAGCCACAACTTAAAGTCATATTGGGATGGGCAACAAATGGTGGCCTGGCCAGTGGTGAGCACATCCAAGAAATGATAAAGAGAAATTAGTAGCAATTAAGAACATTTCACTGCTCCACAGCCACCCCATTCCCAACCTTCACCACAGTCCTGCAGATTTTTCCTTTAAGTATTTATCTATTTCCTCTTTTGAATCTGCTCCTAACAAGGCAACATGACCACAATGCACTCAATAAAATCAATTCTCCGGGCCCTGGTTCATTTAATGCCATTCAGTTAAAGACCCTTACTTTAAAAAGGAGGGAGTAAAATGATCAATCTCCAGTTGGACACTTTCAATGACTCACCACTTGACCTCAACAGTTTCTCCCCTGAAAGGTTTGCTTCTGACTTTAAAAAATTATTGCCCCCCTTTGCTCTGGGATATCTCTTTGGACTCCAACGACCAGAGGCAATAGCTTCCCTGTAAACTCTTCAATCATCCTTAATATCTCACATTCTCCTATTCCCAGGGGAAACATGCTCAAATTATCACAGAATTCAGAATTGCTACAGTGCAGATGTCGGCCATTCGGCCCATTGTTCCAGCACTCTGTTTTTGCAGCAAATAATGTAATACTTTCAGTGCCAGTTTATTCTGGCAAAGCCATGCTCGAAGGTCAGTATGCCCTGAGGTGCAGCGCAACAAAGCTTATAAGTCGCAGACAGAAAAGCAATGGCGAGGTTGCGACTCACGATTGGGTTGCTGTGGAACTGGGGAAGGTCAGTAGCACCTGAGGCGGGGGTGTCTATGTGGAGAGTGTGACTCACAGCACGTGCATGCGGCACATGGGGTACGTCTGCTGCTGCTGGAACCTGGAACAGAGACAACTGGTGTGGAAGATGTGCCCTTGGACAGTATTTATGTATAAGGGTTCATACTCAGAGTATGCCTGGATTTTCTTAAAGTGATGGAAGCAACAATACAATGGATAAAATTGACCTTCAAATCTCCCCAGCTCGACATGTCCCTGAGGCACGGCCTGGTTTGAGTGCCTCTTTGGCCCACATCTCTTAGGATTTTCTACTGTTGTGTTGGTCATGTATCCAGGGTTCAGTGATAGTGTGGTCTGGCTGTTTTGGACTCCAGCCTCTGGCCTATAATGTCTGATAATGTGTCACCTTAAATGAAATAATTTTTATTTGTTCTTTTGTGGGATGTGGACATTAGCAGCAAGGGCAGCATTTGTTGACAATCCTTAATCTCCCTTGAACTGAATGTCCTCCTAAGGTCATTTCAGAGGGCAGGTAAGATTCAACCATATTGCTATGGATCTGGGGTCACATGCAGGCCAGATCAGATAAGGATGAATCTTCCATAAGTAATGTTTATGAACTAAATGGGATTGTACAACAATGACAGTTTCATACTCACCATCACTGAGACTAATCTTCAGTTTCAGATTTCATGAGTTGAATTGAAATTCCATCAGCAGGTGTGTGGGATTTGAGCCCATTCCCCACAGATTTGGCCAGGCATTTGGATTTCCTGTCTCATTACATTACCATGATACTACTGTCTCCCCATACATAAAAAATGGTTTTCCCTATTTTATACCCCACAGGAAACATGAAGCTGGATGTTATTTGGTAGTGTGTTCTTTTTCTAGCTGCTCAGACATTTGGCAACTGATCGACTGTGAAATGGGGACAGGATTTCCATGCCTGAGGGACAAGAAGATTAAGATCAGAGAGCTGCCAATCAATCAGAGTGTGATATTTTTGCTGGACAGAAGCACCAGAGCACACACATGGAGTATGTAATCCAGGTTTGGATTATATACATATCTACATAAGTGGGCAAAAGAGGATATTCCTCCTCCCTCCAGATTAAAATGTTACACATAAATTCAAATTCAGCCATATTGAATGGCAGAACAGACTCAATGAGCCAAATATTGTATTTGTGCTTCTATTTTCTGTGTTTCTTCATGAACATCTGAAGGTAAATCATGAGCTACATGTAAAATCCTGACCTTTCCACTACCAAACAGCTTGACCAAATATGTGCAAGGACCATATATTTTCACAATTCCTCTTGGTAACCACTACAATCACTTATGATGATGTTCTTTCATTTTAATCTTTAGGTTTTACTTTCAACTCACTCTACTCTTTCCATGACTCTCTTTCTGTGAGGGCTGTTTCTTGTACTGACAGTGCTAAATATGGCCACAGCAATGAAAATCTTACCCTTGACTTTTACTCCTTTCACTTCCATGAATTTTATAAACTTTCTGAGGTCAGTTGTCAGAAATAATTTCCTCTGGAGTGCCATAAACAGTGAAGAAACTAAGCAAAATACCTTGGGTTTTGCTAGTTGTTTGATTCCTGAGAAATCTCTGAACTCATTTTAAAAAGCTGCATATGACAATGAAAACTGTTGCCCTTTATATTTCACAAAATCTATGTGTAGGCTGTGCCACATTCAAGCTGGCTATTTGCAACATTGCAAGGGGACCAATGGTGACTTCTTTCCTACTGTCTGGCAAACTCTACACTTTTTCACTGTTTCTTCTATGTCTTTATTTTAGTTGGCCACCAAAACTAGCTTCTTGCTAGACTGTTTGTCAAGCTCAACTCTAAGTGTTCATTATGTAAGTCATATAGTAACAAGAATCTATTTCTTTTAGGAATTTAGACTTTGGCTCCCATTAAGATGGCTCATTCTTTGGCATAAAATATAGATAGATTTCTAAGTCCATTATATGTGTTGACCATCATTAGCGAGATAATTGTACATCTTCCAGATTGGGCTCTATCTCTTATGGGCTTGGTAATTTAAACATAACATTTGTATTACAGTAATCCTTCTCATTCTGATCATGTTTGTAATGTTGTACTGATAAATAGACAAACAACGAAAGCAGAATTAATGGTTCAAGTCCAGTGATTCTTCGTCAGAGCTGTAGAACAGAATTCTATCATCTAAT
>NC_063333.1:99661207-99701207 GCF_021869965.1 Rhincodon typus | reverse complement strand
CCCAAATTAAACTACGCTTTCAAAAGGTGCCCATTTAACTAAACCTTCTTGATTTAAGAGAGTGAGTCTATTAATTACAAAATCTGTGAAGAATTAGTAATGTCATACAAATAAGACAGATTAGAAATAAAAGGTGAGTCCAAAATAAGTGAAAGTTAGAAGTAAGACATAAGGATCGGTATCTGATGCGCTTGTGAAGAGCAGATAGTTGAATATTGTGACTGTTGCAATGGGGATTTTTGATAGCATTGATTTAAGTGAATAATCGTCATTGTTAGGTTCACGTCATTGGCTTCACAATTCTTAATTTTGCAGATTGTTGAGATTCTATAGTTCTGAGACCTTTCGACCACAGCTGAATTCCAGCATTCTGAGTGAAAGAGTGCCCTTTGTCATCAAGTTTCCTTTTTGACTTGTTGCAACATTTGGAATGGTTCACCTACAACACAGGGGTACTTAGGGATAGATTGTTTACCTGCAACACCAGGGTCACTAGAGAGTTCTTTAACCGTGACATTTATAGTGTACTAACACTTAAATGCAGTCTGGTACACATGAGAGTATTCAGTCCCACTAGCCTATTATAATGGAGTTAATTATTTAAAATTTTTATTTCCCCACTTTGTGTAGTCCTGGAGGATAAAATGCATATCTACAAGCAGTGGCCTTCTGCTGACAGGGGACAGATAGTCATCGCCTCCCTGTTTGAAGTTTCCCTGCTAATCGACATGTATGAAATTCCATGGGCTTCATGTCAGACAGTCACTGAATTTAAATCCACAGCTTTTCATGATGATGCTGGATAGACAGGGAGAAACCGTACCCACTTGTAAAAGGATTAAGAACAAGAGAGCAAAGATTTGAGATGATTATGAATCATAGTTCATTTGGAAAGGATAGGAAAGACAGGGTAAATGATGGTAAGTTTTTTTCACTGCTCGCGGATTCTAGAACTAGGGAGCATAGTCTTAAACTTAGGGCTCGATCGTTCAGGAGAGATGCTAGGAGCACTTCTAGATACAAAGGGTGGGAGAGATTTGAACCCTCTTCCACAAATGGCAGTTGATGCTATAGATCTGTTGTCAATTTCAAATATGAGATAGATAAAGTTTTGTTAAGTAAATGTATTAAGCGATATGGACCAAAGGCAGGGATATGGAGTTAGGCCACATATCAGCCATGATCTCATTTGAATAGAGCCCAAAGAGAGAGAACAGCTGGACAGTCAAAGGAGTGGGTAACAATCCATCTAAGAAGGTGAATAGCTATTAATGGGAATGGCTAACAATGGGTTATGTGTAGCAGCAGGCAATGTGATAACAAGGCCTGCTGTGTGGGATTTGGGGTAAGGACATGGGAGAGCTCAAGCCCTAAAATTGTCGAGCTCGATATTTAGTCCAGAAGGTTACAGGGTCCCCAAGTGGAAAATGAGGTGCTGTTCTTTCAGTTTGGACAGGTAGACATTTTGAAAGCTCCCTTGTCAAAGCTGGCATCATCAGAACAGATGCGATGGAGACGGAGGAACTGGGAGAATGGAATTGAGTCTTTACAGGAACCAGAGTATGAAGATGTGTGGTCAAGGTAACGGTGGGAGTTGCTGGGTTTATATTGGATATTGCTGGCCATACCCACAAATGGAAACAGAGGTGTTGAGGAAAGGAAGGGAGGAATCAGAGATGAACCAGGTGAAGGTGAGAGCAGGGTGGAACTGGAAGTGAAATCAATAAAAATTTCCAATGATACCATTGTTATACTGGAGAAAGAGTTGTGGGTGTTGGCTGGAATAGGACTAGAACAAGAAATGTCTCATATACCCTACAAAGAGACAGGCATAACTGGGGCCCATTCAGGTACCCATGGTCACCCCTCACCACATCTTGAGATCCACAATCAGTGCCATGCATTGTCATATGCACACTCTTGACCTATGTCTCCACTAGCATCAATTCACAGTGACTCAGGGCTACACCACTCCCCAGTTCCATTTCATCCTCCAGCTCATTAATGTGCTAACAAGAAACTTTTTCTTTTCCTTTCAGGCATCAAGGCCCACAGGATGCAACAACTTAGAGATACCTACAGCCCTCTGGAAACTTCCACCCCTCCCCTTCCCTCTGACTCCGTCGCCTCCCCCAATGCCACCTCCTGTCGTGTATTCACCATCCCTCCTGACCTTCAGCTGTCCGATGCTGAATGTTCTGTAGTCAGCAATGGTCTCAGTTTTATCCCACTGTGGCCCCACATTACTGAATTTTGGGCAGAAGTAATGTTGAACAATTCTTCCATCACTTTCGCCTCTGTGCCCATTTCTTTGGATAAGAGTCATTTCCCTATCCCGCATCCTTTTGCACATCTTCAAAGCTCTCCCTCCACCTGGACTCCTACATTGCAGAGGTTGAACATTAGCTCTCAGATACCTCCTCCAGTCTCCCCCTGGACCATGACCCCAGGATGGAACACCAGGCTATTATGTCCATCACAACCTCATTTCATCCGGTGATCTCACCCCTTCTGCCTCGAAGTTGATAGTCCCCGCAGAGTTCACTTCTATTTCCTTCCCAAAATCCATTGTTTCAGCCTGCTCCTGCCCCACAGAACTCCTCTCCTCCTACCTTGACTCAGCCTTTTCTCCCCGGTCCAATCCCTGCCCACTTACATCTGCGATTCCTCTGACGCTTTACGCCAGTTCCAGATTTTCCAGTTTGTGGGCTGCAGCTGCCTCCTCTTTACCATGGACATGCAATCCCTTTACACGTCCATTCCCCACCAGATGGTCTCAGGACACTCCACTTTTTAGTGGAACAAATGCCTGAACCATCCCCATCCACCACCAGCCTCCCTGCCTGGCTGAATTCATCCTCACTTTGAACAACTTTTCTTTTAACTCCTGTCATTTTCTTCAGGTCAGAGGAGCGGCCATGAGTACCCACATGGGCCCCAGTTATATCTGTTTCTTTGTGGGATACATGGAGCATTTCTTGTTCCAGTCCTATTCCGGCCCCCACGCACAACTCTTTCTCCAATATATCAATGATATCGTTGGTGCTGCCTCCATCTCTCACCTGGAACTGGAAAAGTTTACCGATTTCACTTCCAATTTCCACTACGTTCTCACCTTCACCTTGTCTATCTCTGAATCCTTCCTTCCCTTCCTTGAGATATCTGTTTCCATTTCTGGGGATAGGCTGACCACTAATATCCACGATAAAACCACCAATGACACAGTTACCTTAACTATACATCCTTACCCCCTGCTTCCTGTAAAGACTCTATTCCATTCTCCCCGTGCCTCTGTCCCGGTCGCATCTGTTCCAATGATGCCAACTTCGACAAGGGAGCCTCTGAAATGTCCACTTTCTTCCTCAACCGAGGATTCCCCAGCACTTTTATTGAAAGGGCCCTCAACCAGATCCAATCCATCTCCCGCACTTCTGCCCTCATCCTGTCTCCCTCCTCCCACAACAACAATAGGTCCCCTGCCCTCACCTACCATCCTACCAGCATCCACATTCAGAAGATCAGTAGCTGCCATTTCCGCCACCTCCAGTGAGATTCCAGTACCAGGCACATAATCCCCTCCTCCCCCTTGTCAACCTTCCACAGGGACCATTCCCTATGGGGCACCCTTGTCCATTCTTCCTTCACTCCCAACATTCTGCATCCCCCCCCAACAGCCTTACCGCACCTTCCCCTACAACTACAGAATCTGTAACACCTAGCTTGACCACAACCAATTCAAGCTGCTTCTGTTGTTCCAACTCTTTTAAAAAGAAATCGAAGGCCTCACTATCTGTTTATGAGTTTTCAAAAGAAATCTTGGCTCCTCTGTCTTAAAACTTTTCTTTAAAAAAAGGACAAAATGGACCTCCTGAAATCATAGTGTCAACACAGTTCTTACGAGGCACAGTACAGGCATGATGGGTTGAAAGGACCTCTTCTGTGCCAAGAGATAGTAGGAACTGCTGATGCTGGAGAATCTGAGATAACAAGGAGCTGGATGAACACAGCAGACCAGGCAGCATCAGAGGAGCAGGAAAGCTGACGTTTCGGGTCAGGACCCTTCTTCTGAAATGGGGGAGGGGAAGGGGAATCTGAAATAAATAGAGAGAGGGGGGAGGCGATGATAGAAGGTGGATAAAGGAGCAGATAGATGGAGAGGAGATGGACAGGTCAAGGAGGCGGGGATGGAGCCAGTAAAAGTGAGTGTAGGTAGGGAGTTGGGATGGGGGTTGGTCAGTTGAGGGAAATGGACAGATCAAGGAAGTGGGGATGAGGCTAGTAGGTAGGTAGTGGGGGTTGGTCAGTGAGGTGGGGGGAGCGGATAGGTGGGTGAAAAGACGGACAGGTCAAGGAGGTGGGGATGAGCTGGGCTGGTTTTGGGATGAAATCGGGAGTGGGGAGATTTTGAAGCTTGTGAAGTTCACACTGAGATCATTGGGCTGCAGGGTTCCCAAGCAAAATATGAGGTGTTGTTCCTGCAACCTTCAGGTGGCATCGTTGTGGCACTGGAGGAGGCCCAGGATGGACATGTTGTCCAAAGAGTGGGAGGGGCAGTTGAAGTGGTTCGTGACTTGGAGGTGCAGTTGTTTGTCACAAACTGAGCATAGGTGTTCCACAAAGCGGTCTCCAAGCCTCTGCTTGGTTTCCTGATGTAGAGGAGGCCACATTGGGAACAGCGGATATAATATACCACATTAGCAGATGTGCAGGTGAATATCTGTTTAATGTGGAAGGTTTTCTTGGGGCCTGGGATGGGGATGAGGAGGGAGGTGTAGGGGCAGGTGCAGCACCTCCTGCGGTTGCAGGGAAAAGTGCCAGGGGTGGTGGGGCTAGTGGGGAGTGTGGAGCGGACGAGGGAGTCACGGAGAGAGCGGTCCCTCCGGAAGGCAGATAAGGGCAGGGAGGGAAAGACAGAATCCCCCTCGTCCTCATGTATCACCCCACCAACCTCTGGATTCAACACATCATCCTCCGCCACTTCCGCCACCTGCAATCTGGCCCACTACCAAGGACATTTTTCCCTCCCCACCCATGTGCAACTGATTTGGAACAGGTAAATGCTTAGCAACATCCAAATCAGAACCAATCAAGATAAATAAAGACTGAAAGAACAGCGGATGCTGTAAATCAGGAACAAAAACAGAAGTTGCTGGAAATGCTTAGCAGGTCTGACAGTATCTGTGAAGGAAAAATCAGAGTTAACATTTCGTGTCCAGTCACCCTTCTTCAGAACGCAGTTCTGAGTTCTGAGGAAAGGTCACCAGACCCAAAACGTTAACTCTGATTTTTTTCTTCACAGATGCTGCCAGACCTGCTAAGCATTTCCAGCAACTTTTCTGATGAAGGGTCTAGGCCCGAAACGTCAGCCTCTCTGCTCCTATGATGCTGCTTGGCCTGCTGTGTTCATCCAGCCCTGCACCTTGTTGTCTCGGATTCTCCAGCATCTGCAGTTCCTACTATCCCAGCAACTTCTGATTTTGTTCCCAATCAAGATAAATGTCCGGCTAAACAGCTATCTAGTTCATAAGACCAGCGTGGCCATATCATATAACCAGTTTTTAATAAAATTTGCTTTGGATTCCAGCCCTTAAATTTACATAAAACTCCAGCTAGGCTAAGAACCTTGGCAGATTAAGAGCACAACCGTCTGTTCCAGTCTTTTACGAATGGCAGTTGGTTCAGCTACTGGTGATTGTCGTAGAAAGCTCAGCCCAAACTTGAATTGGTTGCGAGAGATTTATCTAGATTGGCTCAATACTTTTTAATTAGAAAATGGCTGCCCAAGTGAAGTACTATTTAAATGCATTGATGTTTTCCAGAAAGGTCCAAAGACTATCAAAAGAGCCAAAGCAATTTTGCATATTGACCAGGAAGCAATCTGTGATTCTGCAAGACCTGTCTAGTGCCATTTTCCTTACAGACCAAAGCAGAAGCAGAACTCAGAAACTAGAATACCTCCCTGTCTGGCAATGCGTGGTATTAGCTCATAGGTGGCCCACTGGCATGGAATGTCCAATAACTCATACATCCAGGACTTTGGCTAATGCAGAGCATAAATATATCTAAATAGAAAAAGAAGGATGATGATGACGTTTGGAGTCAGGAAGTTCCACTAATATCTTTATTGGTGAAAATTTATGATAATCATGGACCACAAACTTGTCTGCTTAAAGAGGAGAAGGCAGTGCCACCCATAGCTTCAGGTTGCATTCAGCAGTGGGCTCTAATATTATGTGTTTATAATTACAAATTGGATCACTGTCTGGAAGGCCAAGTAGCAAATGCAGATGCATTGAACTGCCTTCCATTAGCAGATATACCACCTGTGGTACCCCCAATAGAAGAGTCAGTCATGACATTGAAATTTCTAGACATGCTACCAGTCACAGCTGACAATATCAGGTTTTGGACACAAAAAGATCCAGTCCTTTCCAAACTGAAATAATTGGTATTAACAGGAGAAACCAAATGGCCGTTATATCTAGAATTAAAACCATGTTGGACCCGGAGAAACCAGCTCACGGTAAAGGACAGCATCTTGTTATGGGGATCAAGTATGATGATAACAAGCTGTCATGGTTCTTATTTGATTATAGGGCCACCCACATGTAACTACAGGAATACCTTTGGCAAAGTTGCTAGTGGGTAGAAGACTCCACTCCAGATTAAATCTGATCTTTCTGGACCACTCTGGGGGATGGGATTTGAAACAGCATCAGGAACTCTAATGCTGAACCCAAGACTCCACCAAGTGAGAGAGACAGTTTGATGCAGGGGACAAAATTTGGTGCAAATTTGGCCTCACATGGGTAAGAGGCATGATGGACATGAGATTAGGACCAGTGACTTAAAAAGTTTGGGTATGTGCGACGGTCCTGAATAAGCATGTAGACTACTTGAAAACTGCAAATTGACAGACTGAATGGGAACAAAACTTGCCCCGCCTCTCAGAGCCTTCAGAAATACTTAATTGATCCACCTTCTCCACCAAACGTTGTTGAGTCCTCTGAATCAGAGATGGACATGACAGAAGTAGTCTTCTTGATGCTTCTGCCCTGGAAGAAGGGAGTGAAATTCTACCAAAGCACGCCAAGTGCAAGAAGTGCACTCCCATTCATTAAATGCTTCCTGGGTCAGATTCCGAGTTGGAGGAACCTGACCTGGTGTTAAAATACCCCAGGAGGCTTTCAAAGGAATCAGACCGCCCTGTATACGTGGACCAAGAAGGGGAAGGATGTTGTGATTGTAACAAGGTCAGCCAGCTGGACCTCATAGAATGTAAGTTCCCTGACTGGGGCTGCTAATCTGGTCCAATCAGGGAGCCCTGGCTGACATAAAAGGTTGAATGTCAAGGATATTGAGCAGGAATGCCTTACTTAGTGAGAAGCAGTGCTACTGTCAAAGGCAATACATTTGTAAATAAAGGGTGATTGGTGATAGGATGTCAGCCTCTGAGGAGTTATTTCACAGATATTCTTGTCATTTGATCTAATATGATTCCTTCCTAGATTGACATGCAAATGTGCAAAGTGATAAAGCACCATCCAAAACTTTATATCATTTGGGCTACACGCCTGAAGTGTGACCTGATTTCCTGATTTTTGTGAACGACCGTGGTTCATCACTGATGTGGTTTGTGGTCATGGGTACTTCTTGACCCAAGTGCGAAGAAAAATATTGCTAGGTAATGAGACATTTATAATTTTGTTAGCAGTAACTATATGTGTCTTCATTCCATTCTTATAGTTTTCCTCATGCACAAATAAGCTCTTGTTCTCAATAGGGCATTGGGAACACATTTGTCTTTGCTGAAATTGATCATTTTGCTACTATTTCTCTTTTGAAACAATAGAAATATATTGCAATGATTTTTTGTTCTTTATGGGAGGCCAAATTAAGTCAGAATTGCCAATTCTTAAAATACCTGTGAAATAATTGGTTGCTATTATGTTGGGTTGAGTTGCAGTACATATTATGTATCTTATTTGGCCTGCTGTGATGGTTCTAATTGCAAATACGTTACTACATTGTTTGAAACTTCTGAGAACTGTACAGAAAAGTACAATCTACATAGATGACATATTCTTATAGGGACTGAATTGTGTGAGCTATGTCAAGAAATGTGGCAGGATAGTGCGAGAAATCCAGTAACAATTCTCAACAGTGGAAACAACTTACTGCATCTCTTAACTAAATTTCAGTGTTAGGGTGAGATTCTCACTAGAAAGTAGGGGAATTAGCAGATAGCCGATTGAGGGGAATTATGCTTTGTGCCAATCTTATTAACTGCATGTCTTGTCTCATTAATATGCAGTTTTCTGTTGTACCACTGATCACGAGAAAACTGGATATTGATACATGGAAGCAGTGCCTGATGTCTTCAGCTCCAATGTTTATTAAATGACCACCCATATTGGACGCTGGGCACCAACATCTCAGGGCATACTCTATGGGTACGGTCGCATGCACCCCACGTAGGCATTGGCATTGGACAAATACCAGCTTCTAAGAACCTTTGTGGCACCTCTCAGATCTATGTACACTTCTGTACTTACAATGCTGCAATTCGGGGCTCAGTGGCAACTATCATTGTCATGCCTCAGCAAATACATTGCACCCTCAGGGACACGCACCCAGCTCATGGATTGGACCAGTCTGTATTGATAAGAGCAGTTTCCGATAACAAGCCAGGAGCTTGGACTTGGCCAGTCAGCAGTGTAAAGTGATCAGAATCAGGATCCTCTGCTCATAAGGAGTGAAGAGCCAAATGTTTGGTTGCCCACCATCCATCTTGACTCTTTCTGCCCTGTTGGGACTGCTTTCCTCCTGGAATGAGAGAGAGGTTGGTATTAAGGGAGATATTACTTTTGGTGCAGGTGGGGAAGTTTAATGAACGAGTGAGGAGGCAGCGTAGAGGGCATGCAGGGATGGTGCTGTCAGGGTTTGGGATGAGTGAGAGTGAGTGAGGGAAGATATTGCAGGTAACAGTGAGAGTAATAGTCTATGAGCCTTGGTGTGAGGTGGGTATAGTAGCAGAGATGGGGTGAGTGTGAGGGATTGGAGAGAGGATGAAGGAACTTACGCTGGCAGAGTGGAGATGACCCTTGACCTTCTTCCGACATGTAGCGTCTTCGTCCAGACAGTGAAAGTGAACTCATCCAGGTGGCAACCTTGGACCATGGTTTGCTGTCATGGCCCCTAATGCTGGTCCTTGGGGAAAGAGTGAGCCATCAACTGCAGCGGAATCATGCTCCAAACAATCTACAATCTCAGGGTCCTCCATATCCCCCAGTCAACTATTACCATCAAGCCAGGGATCAACTCTGGTTCAATGAAGGGTGCAGGAGGGTACTTATTTTCTTTTTTATTCATTAATGGGATGAGGGCATTGCTGGCCGGGCAGCATTTATTGCCCATCCCTAATTGCCCAGAGGGCAGTTAAGAGTCAACCACATTACTGGGGTCAGGAGTCATGTAGGCCAGGATAGCAGTTTCCTTCCCTAAAGGGCATTCATGAGCCAAATGGGTTTTTTTCTGGCAATCGAAAATGGATTCATGGGCATCATTAGACTCTTAATTCCTGATATTTTATTGAATTCAAATTCCACCATCTGCTGCGGCAGGATTCGAACCCAGGTCTCCAGAACCTTATCTGGATCTCTGGATTAACAGTCCAGTAATAATACCACTAGGCCATCGCCTCCCCATTTTTACCTATGCCAGATGCAGCACTTCCTCAACGATGGAAGAGCCCAACATAACAGTACAAAAGACAACACTAAAGCATTCGCAGCAATCTTCAGCCAGAAGTGCCAAGTGGATGATCCATCTCGGCCTTCTCCAATTGTCCCCAGCATCACAGATGACAGTCTTCACCAAATTCAATTCACTCCACGTGATGTCAAGAAACAGTTGAAGTGACTGGATTCTGCAAATGCAATGGGCCCTGACAACATTCTGGCAATAATACTGAAGACTAGTGCTCCAGAATTTTCCCCTCCTTCTAGCCAATCTTTTACAGTACAGCTACAACATCGGCATCTACCCAACAATGCGAAAAATTGCCCAGGTATGTCCTGTGTGCAAAAAAGCAGGGCAATTCCAACCTCGCTAATTATCACTCCTTCAGCCTACCTCGATCATCAGGAAAGTGATGGAAGGTGTCATCAACAGTGCTATCAAGCAGCACCTGCTCAGCAATTTTCTGAAGAAGGGTCCAGGCCTGAAACGTCAGCCTTCCTGCTCCTATGATGCTGCTTGGCCTGCTGTGTTCATCCAGCTCTGCACCTTGTTATCTCAGATTCTCCAGCATCTGCAGTCCCTACTATCCCTGCTCAGCGATAACCTGCTCAGAGACACCCAGTTTGGGTTCCGCCAGGGCCACTTAGCTCCTGATCTCATTACAGCCTTGGTTCAAATGTAGAAGAAACAACTGAATTCCATTAGTAAGATAAGAGTGACAGCTCTTGACATCATTGAACATAGGACAGTACAGCACAGGAACAGGTCCTTCAGCCCACCATATCTGTGTCAACCGTGATGCCATTCTGATCTAATCCCATCTGCTTTCACATCGTCCATATCCCTCTTCTCTGCAGCTGTAATATTGTATTAAATATTGTAATAAATCAAATCAAATTTATTCCCTGCCTGTTCACGCGCTTGTTTAAATGTCTTTTAAACATTGCTATTGTATCTGCTTCTAACGCCTCCCCTAGTAGCATGTTCCAGGTACCTACCACCCTCTGCATAAAAAACTTGCCTTGAACATCTACTTTATACTTTTTCCATCTCACCTTAAACCTATGCCCCCTAGTATGAGACATTTCCGCTTAGGAAAAGGAGTTGACTTCCTTGCTATCCATGTCACTCGTAATTTTATATATTTCTATCAGGTCATAGCACCCCCCCCAACTCTCTGATGGTCTAGCAAAAACAATCCAAGTTTGTCCAACCTCTCCTTAATAGATATTCCTCTCCAGGTAACATCTTTGTAAACCTCTTTTGCGACCTCTCCAAAGCCTTCACATCCTTCCTATAGTGTGGTGACCACAACTGCACACCATACCACATAACAAAAGTTTTATATAGTTGCAACATAACGTGACAACTTTTATAGTCAATGCCCTGACCAACGAAGGGAAGCATGCTGTATGCCTTCTTTACAGCCTGATCCATTTGTGTTGCCATTTTCAGGGAACAATGAACTTGCTCCCTTAGATCCCTCTGTATACCAATGCTCCCAAGGGACTCCCACTAACTGTGTAATTTCCTCTTGCATTTGACATTCAAAAATGGATCACCTCACACCTATCCAGATTAAACTCCAACTGACATTTCTCTGCCCAACTTTCCAACTAGTCTATAACCTCTATATTCTTTGACAACCTCCCTCACTATCCACAACTCCACTAATCCCAACCTCCCATCCGTGGACTTCATTTACATGGCTCACTGCCGTCGAAAACCTGCCAACATCATCAAAGACCAATCGCACCCCGGTAATGATCTCCTACAACCTCTTCCATCAGGCAGAAGAATACAGAAGCCTGAACACACGCATTGGCAGCTTCAGGAACAGCTTCTTCCTGGCTGTTATCAGACAGATGAACGGACTCTCTAGCTTAAAATAACGCTGATCTTGCTAACGTTGATCTCGCCTAGTACATGCTCTGTGCAATGTAACCTGTATGCCTCCATCTAAGTCTTTTTGATCTGAACATCCTTTGCTTACTATGATCTGCCTGTATCACAAAGCTTTTCACTGTATTTCAGTACACGTGACAATAAACAAATCAATCAATCAATCATTTCAAGTCCCTGTTTAACCCTCTTTGCTTAAATTCTTTCCTGCTTCCTTTATATTCCTCAAGGGCCTTCACTAATTTCAGTTTCCTAAACCTTCAATATGCCTCGTTTTCCTTTTTGACTAAACACTCAAGATCTCTTGCCATCCAGGGTTCCTGATTCTCTCCATCCTTGTCTTTCATCATCACGGGAACATGCTGGTCCTGAACTCTGATGAACTGGCCTTCAAAAGACTCCCACATGTCAGATGTAGTTTTACCCTCAAATAGCCACCCCAATCTAATCTCTCCAGTTCCTGCCTATTACTGTTGCAATTAGCCTTTCCCCAATTTAGCATTTATCCATAACTATAAAACTTTCGCAACAGTTTTGAAATCCCTCTTCTCTCAATCAAACTAATTGCAAAATTCAATCATATTATTGTTGCTGCTACTTATGGGTGCTTTCACTGTGAGATCATTAACTAATTCTATCTCATTGCACAATACTAGATCTAATATAGCCTGTAACCCCTTTTATTTAAATTCTGTTGTGGGACGTGAGCATCAATGGCAGCATTTATTGCCCCAGCCTATTTGCCCTTGAGGAAGTGATGGTGAGCTGCCTACTTGAGACACTGTAGGTTCACCCACAATGCCCTTTAGAAGAGACTTCCAGGATTTTGACCAGGGAACAGTGAAGGAAAAAGCAATACATTTCTAATTCAGGATGGTGAGTGGCTTGGAGGGGGATCTTGCAGGTGGTGGTGTTCCCATGCTCTTGTCCTTCTAGATGGAAGTGATCATGAGTTTGGAATGTGCTGTTTCGGGGTCTTTGGGGAATTTCTGCAGTATATCTCATCAATAGTACACACTGCTATGAGCGTTGGTGTGGAGGGAGTGGATGCTTGAGAGTGTGATACCAATTGGGGGCTGCTTTATCCTGGATGATATCAAACTTCTTAATTGTTGCTGAAGCTGCATCCATTGGGGAAATAGGGGAGTATTCCATCATATTCTTGATTTGTGCCTTGTAACTGGTGTACAGGCTTTGGGAAAGCAGGTGGTGAGTTAGTGCAGTATTTCTAGCCTCTGACCTGCTCCTATAGCCACTGTGTTTATGGGGCAAGTCCAGTTCAGTTTTTCTGTTAATGGTAACCCCCAGGCTGTTGATAGTGGGGTAAATCAGTGATGGCAATACCATTAAACATAAATGCGTGGTAGTTAGACTGTCTCTTATTGGAGATGGTCATTGTCTGGCATTTCTGTGGTGTGAATGTTACTTGCCACTTATCATCCCGTGCTTGAATACTGGCCCAGATCTAGTTGTATTTGAACGTAGACTGCTTCAGTATCTGAGGAGTCATGAACGGTGCTAAACACTGCACAATCATCGGTGAACATATCCACTTCTGACCTTATGATGGAGGAAAGGTCTTTGATGGAGCAGCTGAGGATGGTTGGGCCTAGGACACTATCGAGGAACTCCTGCAAAGCTAAAAGCAAGAGCTTTTGGGTTTAAAGCATAGCCCAGTTAGATTATCTTGTTGAATTTTAATCTGCTAAATTTACTGCATTGTAAATAGATTGTGCAGTCTTTTTAAAATACAAACTGGTGTCTGGAATTGATTATGCACAGATTGGTTATTCAAAAGGTTGGTTAGGAACCATTGGTTGTCAATCGTGAGGCTCTGTGAAGGTTTTGGTTTTACTGTGTTGTGAATACAGAGATAGAAAGACTAATTTGGTTCAGCAGTCTGTCTCCATGTCGTAACACACTGCATGTGCACAAGAGCAGGATGGTGCTCCCCCTTCTGTTACAGCACAAGTAAACAGCCTTTCACCCAGTGTAATCACCAGACCATCCAGAAATCAATTTGGGAAGTTGATCAACACTTTTCCATAGGGAGGAGAAATCAGACAACCGAATAATAGGAATCAAGTAGATATGCAGTAAAAAAAAATTAAAATAATCTTTCTCAAGATCACACTATTCTTAAGAACCCAAAAATTTATTTAAAGAAGGAATGCACAGCAGCAATGTAAGTATTTTATTAAGCATCAATGTAAACACATATCAAATATACCTGATTTTAAGCAATGCCTCCACATTTAGATGTGTACGTGTAAACTATTGAAAATAGTATTGTTACAAGATAAATCCACCTAAATATTGAGGTTGCACAACCAGACAATATGATTAGTGAATAAAAATATTGTTATAAGTTAGTTTTCAATTGCTTGTACTGAAATTTCTACTTCCACTCAGTGGGCATTCTATACACCTATAGTAAACATCAAGAACCGTCTTCCGAACTGTAGATTTCATGTACGATAGGTACTTAAATGCGTGCGATTAACCTGAGAACTAACTGCACAAGGTACAGTACTTCAGTACTGATTTTAACACGTCAAAGTTAGTGACCTCGACAATCATTATTTGATTTGTCAGATGCTAATATTATTAAAAGGCACTTCAATAAAGATACATGTAAAAACTGAAAAACAAACTTCATGTTTACAAACAAATCTGTAATATTACAAATTTAATACAAATTACTATTAATTTTTCAAACTATTAAATGTTAAATTTCTAACATTCTTCATTCAGAAATATATAACTACTTTTCAATAGAACAACTTCTTTTAAAATCTTATTTGAAATCCATGTTTATGCTTAGTAGAATTATACTTTAAAATTAGTCAGAAATTCATATCAATATTCAGTGAATGCAAACATGGACTATTCTGGTAGTTAACGGTTAGTGTTTTCAGCTGAAGTTCTTATTAATTGTAGTTTAAACTTGGAAATGAGAGATATAGACCAGTGCTCCAGATTTTGAATTTGGAACAAATGGCACAGGGGATATTGACTATCACTTCCTTACTTATCATAATTCAACTACAAAGTCATTTGGATTACAATGTTTTTCCTCTTCTAGATAATGTTACATGTTAACTTCTTATTCAAACAAAGCTATTTTGTTTTGCCTAATTAAACTAATTAACTGATAATACTGATCTTTTGCTGACAACTTAAGGGAATAATTTACTGACATTTTCTGTAATTTCTGACACTACAAATGCCATACACTCTGCAATTTTCTGCAAGATGGAATATACTGTATAAACATGATGTACACCATGTGCCAACACAATGGGCCAAATGACCTTCTGCATTGTAATAATTCTGAAATTCTGTGATTCATTTTGCCATTGACTGGAATTCACAACTGAACTTTCCATCTTGCTCCTTCTCAAAACATTAATCATATTCCTGGAATCTTTACGACACATCAACTATATTGAATGCATTAAAGCAATAAAATGAAGATCAACTTTTAAACACATCCAAGCCTGAAGATTTGGACTGTTTATTCATCTCTTTTGATCCCATTAAGAATAGCAAATCCCTGCAGGACTATGCAAAGGCACACTGGAAGCACACCAGGCTGATTGCCAGTCACAACATGGATGGATGATTCTTTCTTTTCAAGGCAGATATTTGATAAAGCAAATAGACGTTGAATTGCATAAAAGTGATCCTCTTCTTTTAAGAGCAGCAGGTCTGGATTATCAACAGGAAGCATTCCATCATCAGGGATGTTGTTAATCTGAAAACAGGAAGTAGACTGTGAAAGAGTGGTATAAAGTTGTGTGTCTTTATAGGGGAACATACTGAAAACACAACTGGCAGTCTGATCTTCTACATCTCAGTTTGCAAAACACAATAATTCTTACCCTTTAACCTTTCTGGACAAAGCGTTTCGGATAGTAATGGTCAATTAATGAAAATAAATCCCAGAAACACAAATACTTAAGAGAGATGCGCAGTTTAATACTTTAGTGCAGTGTGGCATTGAAGGAAATGCCAGATCAACTTCTCAATGGCTCACCAATAACTTGTATTTATATGGTGTCCCTTAATGTAATAAAACATCCCAATCTACTTCACAGGAGCATTACAAAACAAAATGCAACAGTAATCCATAGAAGGGGATAGATATTAAACCCCAACACCCAGGTTTTGGTGAAAGAGGTTGGTTTTAAGCAGTGTCTTAAAGGGATGGGAAAACATAGGGAGACCAAGAAATTTAGTGAAGGCATTCCAGAATCTAGGGTCAAGGCAACTGAAGGCACTGCCACCAATCATTGTGCAATTTAAATCAGAGGTGCTTAAGAAATTGAATCAGAGGGTGCAGATAAGGTTTGTGGAGCTTGAGGAGATTACAGAAATAGGGAGGGGCAAGACTATAGAGAGATTTGAAAACAAGGTGAGAACTTTAAAATCAAGGACGTAACCAATGCTTGACCATAAGCCAATGCAGATCAGTGAACATGGCTGAAATTTTGGCTAAGTTGGTAAGGTCAAGTTTACAGAGTGACAGAGTCCCATCAAGAGTGGACTGGGATAGTCAAGTCTACAAGTAACAAAGATGTATTAGAAATCTCAAGTTTTATTACCCTCAAAACAGAATTATTGGAATGATAACACTTCGATGTGATAGTGTTACGTAGCCTTGGAAGAAACTAATGAACAGAGGAGATCAAGAGTAACTGATATAATCAAAACACAAAGCAGCGCTACAAAGATGTGCCAGGTTTTTCAGTAAACTTAGCTCAGTTAAGATGCCTGCTGAATTACAAAAGTTCAGTCTGCACCAGAAAAGATGCTGTTTTATCGAATGACACCATGGTCCAATAGCTGATAAAGAATAAAAGTGTAAAATGAATGAACATTATGAATAATTGGTTAACAAGTCCCAAAAATAATTGCTTAGACATAAAGAACTGATGGTAGAATTGATACAAATAACCAAACTTCTGGGAATTAAATCTGGTAGCAAAGGTGGAAAGTTGCTAGTCAGGGAGGAAGTTTGATGTGTGCAAAGGTAAAGGTGAAGTAAGAATGATTGCACACGGAGTTTGGCCTTGATCAAAAGCTCAACAAGTTAATGAAGGCAAATGATACTACAGAAGGGAAGTTTCAACCCAAAATTGAGATAAAGAAATTGATACTTCGTAAAGTATTTTGAAATAAACATTTATCAGACAATAACTGTCAACAATTCAACAATCCTTGGGGGAAAATATGGTATAAAATAAGAGGCATGAGAGAGCTTAGTACTGTAAGCAGTGGAAAAATCACTCAATGAGCACTCTAGTAAACACAATTGGTGGTTTGAGAAGACTTGGGCACTGAGAAGAGATGAGAAGTGGAAGAAGAGCAAGCTGTTGAGTGGTCCAGCCTTTCTGTCTAGTCTGGATCAGTGTATAAGTTACTTGGCAAGATCTTATGTTTTTCTATATAATTACTAAGTCATATCCAGTCTTAAACTCAATGTCCTACAAATTTGGTTGCATTCAATCTTGACTGAATGACTAGATAGGGATAACTCTCAAAAAAGGTATCTGCAAAGAATATAATTATTCCCATCTAGGATACTAATCTATACTGTTGAATGCGAGGGAGGAGGAGAGTGAGAGATGGGGGAAAAGCACAAGAGAGAATGATCCGATGCAGTTTCAAATCACCATGCACAAGTCTTTTGGCACAGAAGCTGAGGGAGAAAAACAGTGAAAATAGCTCAGCAAACGTTTAGCACAATTAGTTCAGTCAATTTCATTGTTCATAAATGGAAACAGAGAGATGCAGTAGGTCTAACAGAGTTAACGTTTTGAGTTCAAAAATGATTCTTCTTCAGTTCCAAAGAAGAACAGTCGTTGGATTCCATTTTTCTCTCCACAGCTGCTGCCAGACCCGACTTTCTCCAATTTCCAGTAACTGTAGTATTTTGTGTTTAATTGTATCTTTCATTGTGCTAAAGGAGGGGCTCAGACTCACAAGATGCTGCAGTTCCATTTTGAATAATATGACTGTGTGTCAAGTTTCAGAAATGCAACGTTTGACATTAAAAGAAGCGAATAACATCACTGAAACAAATAAATATCTAGGCATCAAGGAAAGAATGACTAATAATCTTATGATGCCCAAGCAAACAGTAACCTCATCCAGTTCACAACTGAGGTAAAAGTACTGTAAAAAAAAACAGACAGTTCGCCATATGTTGTTGACTGTTGTGCAAACTTACCGAATAAAGCAACGTTGGGAGAATTTGAATTTCACAGCAAATACCCAAAACTGCAAGAGTTTCTTCAGACAAAGCTAAATAAATAGAGGCACATTAGACATAAAGTAATCTAAATACTGTTTTAACTGTAGCTTTGGTAAATTTGACAAAATTGAAGGTTACTTTAAGGAAATGTTGTTCCCATCAATAAAAGCTTCACTTTAGTAAATTACACCATACAAAAATAACTTGATTAAAAAATGGAGGTAATTCTTTGAACTTTCTGCCAAAAGTTTAAACTAATTCCATCTAAGCACAATTCTATGTTCTGCAACTTACTGTATTTAACCAAAGATTGATTTGTTTTGTCAGAAACCAATGGATAAATCATGAAAATTTACTGAGTGAGAATTGTTATTTACAATATTAATGATTTGCATGTAAAATCTCCAGTTCTCCCAATCCCTCACTGAAACTTCAGGAGAACTGCATAAGAAACAAATAAATAGGAAATAATGTTGTTTCTCCAGGAATTTTTATAAATCCCAATCAAGAAACCCCTACAGCAAATCCAGGCAAATAATCTGCAAAAAATATCAACAATGTTTTTATTTACTGGTCAATATTTCAGGAATATTCCGAGGCATGAAATGTCTTTCTTACCATCTAAAGCACTAAAAAAGTAGAATGCAGCTGTAAGTAGCTCAGAACTTGCAGCATCTTTAATCGCTGAAGAGCCATCCTCATTTGGGCAGTTGTAGCCCAAAATCTGTAGCATATCCTTGATTTTTTGAGCCTGTATTGACTCCAGCTCTTGCAGTCCCATTAGATTTGGCTGTTCCCCTGAAGAAAGCTCATCCAACTACAGAACACCAAAAGCAAAATAAAACTCTGGCATAAAGACAAGCACTTTCTGACCAGTGATAAATACAATCATATACATTATTTGAAAGTTGCTCACTCTCATACCATCTTACCTGGCCAAATGATGGTGAGCATTGTATCAAATGGGCAGACTAGAATTTGCCTTTGCACATGCCTTCAGATCCAGCACTTTCAGGTGGGGACTTTAAGAGGTCAGAGAAAATGACTAATTTTATTACATTCTGTGACCCAGACCATTGCTCATGCTGGCTTCAGTAAAATATGCAGACTGGTTCCACTCTTCAGAAATAAACACGTGAAAAGCACTTCAGACATTTGCTGTTATAAGTTATGGTTCTTGGTTATATTGCAGTCAGTCAATGTGATCTCCACTTGTGTTAATTGACACAGTTCAGGCAGGTCAACAAAGCTGCAAGAGGAGTAGGATGTTGTCAATTACAACCTTCTACTCGCAAATGAAGATTTCTCCCCAGTTTGATTCACCCAATAACCAACATACTCCAATCTGACTTGCTCCTGCTCAGGTTGCATCCACCATCTGAAAATTATCATCATTTCCAACCTTGTATGGTGTGATCCATCTAACTATGGGTTGGAGTTTGTCAGTGAGACAGAGATAGGTTAGTAGGCAAGTGTGAGGGCATGTCAGTGCCTAATATAATCCTGCCTCAGCACCAAATTTTGCACAGACAGAATCTCAAGGAGGAGGATAACCGGAGAAATGTTAACACCTCAATTAGTCTCTTCAAATCCATCCCACTCCCTGAGTCGTGGAATTAACAGGCCACAGCCATCCTGTAGACATATTTACCCTCCACAATGATGGCTTGCCAGCTGTAACTACAGTTAATTTTAAGCATATTATAAATCAGAGACCATCTACATCTTGCAGTACCTTTGCTATTCCACACCTCATAAATATCATCCATCTATCTCATGCAATGCCACAGCCACTCAGCCACAGTCTCTGGTCCTCCAGTCAATACTCCAGCCTGCACAGTCCACATAATGTCCCTAGGGGGACAGGCCTACCAGGGGCCTCCAACATCACACAGGCAGGAAAGACCAGACATCATCTCAGTTGGAATGTGTTAATGGGTCCCAATGTTCAAAGGAGACATAAGCCCTGCATTTTTGACTTAAATGCTTAACCAAAATATTCAAGGAGTACAATTCAACAAACATTCATCTATATAAGTTTTTAAAAAATCCTCAGGCCGTAAGCACTCAGAGAAATGAAAGAAAAGTTCTGGCAAGCGTGGGACACTGGGAAAGGATTCAATTTTGGTTTCTTTCAAATCACAAGAACGAGTTTGGAGTGGGCCTTTCTGCATCAATCAATTTAAATCGATTCTGGCTGATCTTGTATCTCAACTCTATCTTCTTGCACTATTCCACATCCCGAAACTCCATTAGTACTTAAAATCCATTGACTTATCTTAAATATATTTTATGATTGCGTGTCCACAGCTCACTGGGATAGAGAAATCCAAAAGAATGTTGAGCCATTCATGGGGGTGAGCAGGCAAGTAAATGAGGGTGCCATGCCATTAGTTCACTGCCAGCCCATCCAGCCACGACCCCATCACAGTCTTGCATGGGCAATTCGGACCCATTTAAACGCCCATCCCACCACTGTTCCAATTTGTTGGGTGGCAGGACAGCCCTGAAACCCAAGTGTAGCACAAGGTTTAATCCTGTGGGCTGCTAGTCAGTCAAAGAGGGGACAGGGAATGAGTAATTCCTTCCCAGGTCTCTTGTGCCAACCAGAGGTCCTTGCCTGTTTTGCCTACTGGCGTTAAACACATTGCTCTAATCAGGGTCAACTTGGCCCCCAGCAAGATCGGAGAGGTATCCGGGTCTGGAAGCATCCACAGTTCCTCTTTCTCATAGAGCTCTTGCAATATTGGCATCAGCCACCAATCCCAGTGTGACACTGAGCTGCTGGTTGACTGGCAGCTCAGAGGCAGGCATTGGGGTTTATATTAATTAACAGGAAATGGCTCCATAATTGAAGTGGGGAAACTATTCAGAAATGTAGGCTAGGGTGTGGGGAGCCAGTGGTCAATGTATAATTTAGCCCACAGTATATTATAGATTATTATAGCACAGGAGACAGCCATAGCATCATACAGCATGGAAACGTACCCTTTGGCCCAACTAGTCCACGCCAACCATGTTCCCAAACTAAACTAGTCCCACCTGCCTGCACTTGGCCCATTTCCCTCCAAACCATTCCTATTCATGTACTTATACAAACATTTTTAAAATGTTGTAACTGTACCTTCATCTACCACTTTCTCTGGCAGTTCATTCCACACATGAACCACTCTGTGTCTCTTCATCTCCTTTTTAAAATCCTTCTCTTCTTACCTTAAAAATATGCCCCCTAGTTTTGAACTCACCCACCCAAGAGAAAAATCCCTTGTCATTCACCTTATCTACACCCCGCATGATTTTATAAACCTCTAAACGCCACCCCTCAACATCATAGGCTCCAATGAAAAAAGTCTCAGCTTTTCCAGTCTCAAGCCGTCCATTCTCAGCAACATCTTGGTAGCTCTTTTTCCGAACTCTCTCCAGTTTATTAATATCTTTTCTATAACAGGCAACCAGAACTGCACACATACTCCAGAAGAGGCCTCATCAACATCCTGTACAACCTCAACATGACTTCCCAACACCTATACTCAAAAGGTCTTTGCAAAGGCGGCAAGCATGTTAAACGCCTTCTTAAAACATCCTGTCTATCAGATGCAGATTTCAAAGAATTATGTACCTGAACTCCTAGGTCTCTCTGTTCTACAACACTACCCAGGACCCTACTATTAATTTATAAGTCCTGTCCTTGTTTGTTTTATCAAAGTGCAATATCTCACTTTTATTTAAATTAAACTCCATCTCCCACTCCTCAGCCCATTGACCCAATCGATCAAGACCTTTTTGTAATCTTAGATAAGCTTCTTCACTGTCCACTGTACCACCAATTCTGGTGTCATCTGCAACCTTCTATATTCTCAACTAAAAGACAAACAAAAGTTTGAATACTACTTGTTACGACCTCCAGTCCAAAAAAACAAACCTCCACCACCACTCTCTGTCTCCTACTATAAAACCAATTTTGTATCCAATTGGCAAGCTCACCCTCAATCCCATGCAATCTAACTTTACAAATTAGTCTACCATGCAGAATCTTGTCAAAGGCTTTAACAAAGTCCAAGTCAACGCTGAGATAACAAGGTGTAGAGCTGGATGAACACAGCAGGCCAAGCAGCATCAGAGGAGCAGGAAGACTGACGTTTCGGGCCTAGACCCTTCTTCAGAAAATTTTTTTTTTGTGTCTGAAGAAGGGTCTAGGCCTGAAACGTCAGCCTTCCTGTTCCTCTGATGCTGCTTGGTCTGCTGTGTTCATCCAGCTCTACACCTTGTTATCTCAGATTCTCCAGCATCTGCAGTTCCTACTATCTCCCAAGTAAACACTGTTTACCTCTCTGCCTTCTATCTTTTTGGTTACTTCATTAAAGAAACTCAAGTTTGTGCTGCATGATTTTCCTCACACAAAGCCATACTGACTATCCCTAAATCAATCCTTGCCTTTGCAAATACATGTAAATCCTATCTTTCAGAATCACCTTTTGAGTTAGAAAGAAAGTTTGGATAGGCTGGAAATTTTTTTCCCTGGAGCGCAGGAGGTTGAAAGACAACCTCATAGGAGTTTATAAAATAATGAGGAGTATAGATAGGTAATTGCAGTTGCCTTTTTACTAGAATGGGGGATTTCAAGACTAGAGGGCAGATATTTAAGGTGAGAGAAGAGAGATTTAAAAAACACGAGCGGCAAATTTTGTTACACAGAGGGTGGTTCGCATGTGGAATGAACTTCCTGAGGAAGTGGTGGATGTGGGTACAATTACAACGTTTAAAAGACATTTGGATAAGTACATGAATAGGAAAGGTTTGGAGGTATATGGGCCAGGAGTGGGCAGGTGAGACTAGTTTAGTTTGCGGTTATGTTCAGCATAGACTGGTTGGACCAAAGGGTCTGTTTCCATGCTGTATGACTCTATGACTTAACCACTACCAATGTCAGACTCACAAGAGTTTCCAGGTTCTCCTTACAGCTTTTCTTAAACAATGGTACAACATTAGCCATCCTTCGGTATTTCACTCGTGTTTATAGATGATAGAAATATTTCTGCTAGAGGTCCCGCAATTTCCTCCCTAACTTGCCACATGTCCTGGGATACTCTTGATCAGGTCCTGGAGATATTATCTACCATTATGTTTTCTAAGACCTCAGCACTTCTTCTTTAACATGAACTGTTTTCAAAACACCAATATTTATTCACCCAAGTTCCCTAGCGTCTTTTTCTTTTTTTAAAACAGTAAAAATTGACATGAAATATTCATTTAATATCTCTCCCATCACCTGAGGTTCAAAACAAAGATGACCTCATTGACCTTTAAGGGGTCCTACTCTCTTATTTATTCTCTTCCTCGAGTCCACACTGACCCTCCAAACAGCATCCCACCTAGACCTACCCCTTTACCCTATCCCTGTCACCCTGCATTTCCCATGGCTATCCCACCTAGCCTGGACACTATGGGCAATTTGGCATGACCAAAACAACTAACCTGCACTTCTTTGGACTCTTGGCTGTGCGGGCATTGAAAGCAATATACCTACATTCCCACCCCCCTACCTTCTCCCCGTGGCCATGCAAATTTTCTCCTCTTCATATAATTCCATTCCCCGTTGAAAGCCTCAATAGCATCTGCCTACACCATACTCAAGCAGTGAATTCTGATTCTAGCTACTTAATGATATCAAATAAGGTTTTCCTCATTCCATAAATGCTTCTTTTGTTCATCACTTTAAAAGTGATGGCCTAGTGGTATTGTCGCTAATGTTCTGGGGAACCGGGTTCAAATCCCGCCATGGTAGATGGTGAAATTTGAATTCAATAAAAATCTGGAATTAAGAATCTCATGATGGCCATGAATCCATTGTCAATTGTCAGAAAAATCCATCTGGTTCACTAATGTCTTTTAGTGAAGGAAACTGCCATCCTTACCTGGTCTGGCCTACATGAGACTCCATACCCATGTCAATGTGGTTGATTGTTAGCTGCCCCTTAGCAATTTGGGATGGATAAAAGAAATGCTGATCTAGTCAGCAATGCTCATAGCCGGTGAATAAATTTTAAAAACTGCACCCTCTAATTCTCGACCTTTCCACTAATGAGAAGATTTTTCTTTTCTACGTTGTTAGATTGCTCACAATTTTGAGAACTTCTGCCAAACCTCCTTTTAATCTTAAATAAAATAAAATAGTCTTAAATAAAGTTCAGCAGGTCTGACAGTATCTGAGAAAGGGTCACTGGACCCCAACATTAACTCTTGATTTCTCTCCAGAGACTCTGCCAGACCTGCTGAGCTTTTCCAGCAATTTCTGTTTTTGTCTCCTCTTAATACACCCTTCTCCAAGAAAAACAGCCTCAGCTTCTTCACCCTATCCATGAAATAGAGTTTCCTCATCCATGAGCCCATTTTCATAAACTTTATCTGCACACTCTCCAATTTCTTCAAATCCTTCCCAGAGTGTAGCGCCCAGACCTGGATTCAGTACTCCAATGGTGGCTGAATGTGTTTTTATTTTAAACAGATTTGATGTAAGCCCTTTCACCATTGTAGTTGGAGCAATCTGTTATGCTTCATTAGCTACACTCACAACATGTGCTACCACTTTCAATGATTTATACACAAATATTCCAAACTTCCTCTTTTCGTCTAACCTCTTTAAAATTGGACGCTTTATTTTATATTATTTCTCCATATTATTCCTGTTGCAATAAGTCACTTCACACTTCTCTGCATCTCTGCTGAGCCATTGTGGGTGAGTGAGTCCTGGAGCGGAGGCCAGTGTGGGCAAGTGAGTCCCGGAGAAAACTTATCTAGGAGCAGCTGAGTGCCAGTGCGGAGCGGACTGGTGGCCTGGAGCAGTGCAGGGGTGGTTGTTGGACTGGGGTTTGGCGTGGGCAGCCAGACCACATGTGGAAGCCCCTACACTCTGCTACTGCAATGTAATGTTTATTTGTAATTTGTTTATCAGACTGTAATGTCCACCCTTTTAACTATGGCTTATTTCTAACTTATACTGTGAATCGCTGTAATGCAACTACTTTTCTTTTTTATAATTCCTCGTTTTGTATCTAAGATTTGTACCTAGATATTTGTATCTAAGATGGCGCCACAAGAGGCTACATTTTAAACTTCACTGTACTTCTGTACTTGAGTACACGTGACAATAATGGATATTCTACTCTATTAAATTTTATCCGCCGTATGTTGGCCATTCCACAAATCTACATCCTTTCAGAAGTTTAACACTACACTTCTCACAGTAAACAATTCTTCCAAGTTACAACATGTATCTGAAAAACAGGGAAATCCCTGGGACATGTTTCTTGAAAATCCAAAATATCCTTCATCCATTAGATTCCCCCTTATTCATTTTATTAGTTACATCTTCAAAAGATTCTAAACAGCACAGTGAACTGTGAGGATGATAATTGTATACTTCATTCATTTACACACTGATGGAAAGTGTGGGCATGCAAAACCTGAAATTTAAAGCAAAGAAGTAAGAAGTTATACATTTTTGCAGGAGGGAAGAAAAAGGCAATAAAGTAGCAATCCCTTTGCAAGAGTAGAGGGGCCTGGGGTTTTCTACATACAAATCATTAAAGCTGACAGGGCAGGTTGAGAAATTAATTAGTAACACAGATTTCAAATGCATGCAAATTACGGTGAATTTTTACAAAATATTAGTTAAGCCTCAATTGGAGTGCTGTGTATAAGTCTGGTTGCTGTATTTTTGAAACAATGTAAAGGCATTGGAAGAGTATAGACAAGATTTACAATAATTTGGGCACAATGGGCTTCAGTAGCTGGACAGATTTTTGAAGCTAGAGGTATTCTGTCTGGAGAAAGGAAGGTTTAGAGGAAATTTGTTGGAGGTGCTCGAATTCATAAAGGATTTATACACAGAGTAGGTGGGGAGAACTCTTCCCATTGGCAGAAGGGTCAAAAACCAGAGGATTCTGATTTAAAGAGATTGGTAAAATAAAGAGATGATTTGAGGTAAGCATTTTTTATATAGCACGAGATTATGATTTGGAATACGACCTGAGAGTGGCTTTCAAAAAGGGAATGGATAATTAAAGGGAAAACATTTGCAGAGCTATAGGAAAAAAGATGAGGTTTTGGGGCAAGGGGAGTTGCTCTCACACAGAACTGTCATGGACACAATGGGTTTAATGGCCTCCAGCTCTGCTGCAATCATTCTACATTTGAGAGTCTAGGTTCATGAAGATGAGCTACACTACTTTCCTTTCAAAAATCTGTGTCAATTCTGCTAAAAAAAAGTGATGATCTTTTAATAATTTTAAAAAAGTTCTGAAGATTTTTTTTTTCTTTTTCTGTGCCCCTTTATCCTGTTGCTGATAGTAGATTCTACCATTTCTGTCTCTCACTAATGATTGACTAAACGGCTTAAGGTTTCTCCTTTTCTTTTTTCCTTTAATACCAAGTAGTGGTATTATGTTTGCTATCTTCCAACAATCTCTGGATGGTTTCTAGAATCCAAAGATTTCTGAAAGATCAACCCCATGACAAACCCTGGTTGTGGAGTCATCGCATGCAAGGAATTTATCCACATTTCATACTATTAATTCCTCCAGTACACTCTATTTATTCTCATTAACTTCTACTAATTAGAGAAGACCAAACCTCCAGTAAGTAGTCTGACATCCTTTCAACTTTATAAAAAACTACAGTGGTACAGTGACACCAAGGACTTGCCTCTTCAAGCCCGTTTTGAGATTGTCTGTTATCCAGGATTACCAAAGTTGAACAATAGGAATGAATATTACTCTAGATCACAGTCTTGCAAATTATCTTGGGAGGGACTATCCATACGTCGACCTAATACTGGACCAGTATACAAAAAGCGCGAGAGCGACACTGTTGGTGTGGTTTAACCCGAGAATCACTGTGCTTCAAGTGAGGTTGAGAAGGAGAGTCCTTCATGGTGACCTCAGCCAGTGCAGGAATTAAACCCACACTAAGTGGCATCGCTGTGGCATTGCAAACCAGCCATCTAGCCAACTGAGCTAACCAACCCCTCAGTGATAGTAAATTCTAGCTCTGCTAGGTAACCCTGATTCTATATTGTTGCAGTGTTGATATGCCTCATTAATTAATCTGCTAACAACACAGATTCTAGGAAATAATCAACATCTTATACTGATGAAGTTCATTCGTCCTAATTTTTTTTTTAAAATCAAAGATTACTTCACTGGATAACATTATTTCATTTGGAGTGACAAAGTTCTAGTCAATTTAATTTCATTGTGATTTGCTGAGAAGATTGGAGTTTCTCAATACTGCATTACTATAAACACTGGACTGGATGAGAGACATTTTCTCTCTCCTCTACCCCAGCATAACGGGGTTGGTTTGGGTTCCCTTCAATGCATTTGTTTGGAATTGTCATAGGCTCATTCATTTAGAATTGTTCAAGTCTCATCCATTCTCAGACCTGAAGATAAACAGAGATAATAAATGCTATCCCATAGCTGGCTGCTTCAGTACTTGGGGTCTTATGAACTAGTCCTGACATTGCATCCAGTAATACGGAAATGAAGAAAAGAGACCATCTAATTTGCAAGACCAATGCTTATACAAAAAAAAATCATTTCCATCACTGAAGAACAACTGCCAATGTTAGTTATTTCTTAGATATGCTTCTGGCTCATGTTCCATTACTTCAAACTATAACCTAAAATAATTGTTGTATTTCACTGCAGAGAAGGATGCCAGTCACCCAACATTAATACTTACAACATTTTCAAGAAGAGAAATCACATCTTCGTGGTACAAGAACTCACAGTAAAATTTAAACAGTTGCTGACACTTTTCCTCAGAAAGTTCACTGAACGGCTGCAGCTGTAGCTGAGCCTCTTCAATAACTGTGAAGATATGAATGTCACTGTCATGTCAATGTTAAATCAGTTTGCATCAATATTTGTATTCTATTCATAATTACTTAAACTTGACTAGAAAGCACTTAGTATCAATAATGAAATCCAGTATCGCTATTTCTTTCAAAATATTTACCAAGCTTATTGTTAAATGAACAACTGTATCATACAACGGTCCATGTGGTACTCCTCTATGCACTTAACATATAGAACACCAAATATAGAATAACATAGGCTCCCCCAAAGATCAGGCATTAACCTCCGGTTTTCATAATCAGACTGCTTGAAATTTATCACAGGAATCCCAAGCAGAAGCAAATGAACTTTTCATACAAAAGGCATAAAGCATAAATATGCAATACAGTACAAACTCCTATTTTCAATAAAACAAATTTGACATTTACTAAATGGATGTGATTCACAGAAAAGTGCTATCTAAGATCTTTAAAATTTTAAATGCTAGATGCCAAATTCCAAATCTTAGTTACCACCTTGCTCCATTCCTTCTAAGCCCTCACTATTTTATAACTAAAGGTAAAGTCACCACAGCACTACCAGGTGATAGAGCTACTCTCTCATCAGAGAGAGATGATTGGTGGTGATTTAACCTGAGGGTCACTATACCTCACTGAAATGCAAACCAGCCATCCAGCAAACTAAGCTAACTGACCCCCGTTCATAGCTACTTGTGAAAGCAGCAATTAAAGCAGGAGATAATGTAAAAATTAAACTGCACGTACAACTTTATTTCAGTGAGATTTGGCAAGAAACATTAATACCAGAGTCAGGGTTTACATCATTGTTCAAGAATCCATCAATTGGATTGGTTTATTGAATTAAAAGTATACCAAGCAAAGTTTAAAACCCAGAATCTCAACTTGAAAGTACAGTTACGGATCAATTTTTGAGAGAATCTTCAGTCCAGCTCATACCAGTGAGAGCAATCATCCTGGAAATGCTGGAGTTAGTCAATACTATCATGGAGACAGAATTCCTAACTTATCCTGGTCAGGACAGGCTAGGTTTGTCTCGGCTGGAATTAGAAGAGCAAGAGACAACTTGATTTAAACACAAGATCATGAGGAGATTTTATATGTTAGAATGTGGACAAGAGGTCTCCTGTTCTGGAGGAATCTAGATCTAGAAGTCACTGTTTCAAAATCGGGGCTTGTTCATTTAAAATAGAAGGATCGAGATTTCTTTCCTTTTAGACGGACATGATTCTTTGGGACTCACTTCCTGAAAAGACAGTGGAAGCAGTGTCTTGAATATTTGAAGGCAGAGATTGTATAGATTCTTGGTAAATAAGGGAATAAAAAGGGCAGGTGGAAATGTGGATTTAAGATTACAATTAGAACAACCATGATCGTATTAAATGGCTGAACGGCCTACTCCTGTTCTTGGTTCATATGTATATTTTGACATGCCAGCAGAGGTGAAGCCCAGAAAGTTTTTCCAAACCACACCACCAATGTTTGGAATGTTTTCACAGTTTACGGTCTCTAAGGCAGGATTGTTTTAAGTGCAGACAAAAATCCACAATATGGAAGTCTTATTTTACCATCTGGAATCCAATTCGTCTTTCAGTCAGATGATGTGCTATTGGCACCCATGTTGCCCAGGACCCTGTCAGAAACCAGCTGGTTATTCGCATCAGTAAACATTATTTACAGTCATGTCAGTTTTAACAGGATGGCATAAGCAAGTTTTCTGTATAACCTGGCATTATCCTCCCAGAAAAACAAAACACTAGATTAATTGGGTATTGTTGCACATTAGATTTGAAAGTTATACAATAACATAGCACACTAAATGTGTATTAATTGCATGCATATCACAAGTATTAATAGGGGATTTACAACATCTCTATAATTATTAATTGGTCGAAACTATGGTGGCTGGGCAAGTAGTGTATGCTTGTGTCTCCCTGTAAAATTGGCTTATATTCTATTCTTACGAGCATTTGAATCAGGAGGAGTTGGCCATTCAGCCCCTTGAGCCTGCTCCAATATTTAATACGGTCACAACTGATCTGATTGTCACCTTAAAGTCACATTCCCACCTATCCTAATAATCTTTCAACCCCTGGCTTAACATTATATCTATCAACCTCTGCCAAAAAATATTCAATTTCTCTTTTTCTACCACCTTTTCAGGGAAAGAATTTCAAAACATTCAACACTTCAAAAAAAAGTGTCTAATGTCTGTTTAAAAAGGTCAACCTCTAATTTTGAAACAGTGATCCCTAGATTCTCCCGTATGAGGTACATCCTCTCGATTTTGACCCTGTCAAAATCCTTCAGGATTTAAGCAGATAGCAAGAACTGCAGATGCTGGAGTCAGACAACACAGTATGGAGCTGGAGGAACACAGCAGATTGGGCAGCATCAGAGGAGCAGGAAAGTCGACATTTTGGGTCAGGACCCCAACCTGAAACATCGACTTTCCTACTCCTCTGATGCTGCCTGACCTTCAGGATTTTATGTTTCAATCAAGTCGCCTCTTCTTCTAAACCAGCATGTGGATTTCTAGAAGAGAACACGATAAGAGAAAATGTTTACCAAAAGGTGAAAATGAAACTAAGAAGGAACACCAAAATCCGAGTGATCATTGCAGAAAAAGACAGAAAGCAAATGTAAATTCTCGAGATGGAATTGCTCTTCAATATTCTCAGAGTCTGAACTATAAAACCAATGGAAGAATAAAGTCAATACGCAGACAGGAGTTATGTTCTTATCAAAGGAAAAGAATCCAAGCTTGGCTTTAGTGTTGTCACTTCAAGGAGTGGAGTCAGAAGTCAGCATTTTGAGAGAGAGACAGATCTCTGCCTTTTAGACGGTGATATTGGTTTGATGGATAAAAGTTCATGAACAACTGTTACATGTTCATTAAGCATGATCTCACTTCAGTAGATTTTGGAAAAGAGATGTATAGAAGATTGCAGAATTCAATTTATGGATGAATGTGCTAATTTCTAAAATTATTGGAAAGTACGAAGGTAATTGATTCCAACTGGTGCTCTATTTTACCAAGAGAATACCATTGTTGGGCACGATGTTTGCTGCTTTAAAAATGGAAATAGAAATTTGTTTGTGACAAATGAGACATTTCCCGGTGACATAAAGATGACCAGTAGTTGCTGGATTTTCAAATAGTCCCAGTAAGTGTTAATACAAAAGAAAGGTTAAAAATGAATACTGCTGCTAACTATGCTAGAAGCTTCTCATTCAGATGCTTTCAGGATCGTCTTTGAATTAGAAAGCTCTTTCATTTAGTGGGGTCTTGTGGTGCACTGGTCATGTCCCTACCTCTGAGTTTAAGTTCCGTACTACCAAGGATAAAGATAACTTGTTCAGATTCGTCATTATACCAATCAGAAGGAGTTTTGTTCCTATGAGAGAGAGTCAGATTGCTAGAGACTCCTCTAATTATGTGGAGCTAAAAAGTGTTTGTACATCGACAGTTTGTGGAACAGCCAGGATAAAGTGTTATCTTAATTGATTAAATAGTGAAGGTAGACAAGATTAAAGACTACATAAATATACTACATGGTTCAGAGTTGGCAAAGATAAAACACTGTAGTCACTGATGGGGATTGTAATTTCATGTAAAATAACTGGAATTAAAGTTTCATAGAGTTGCCATCTTAGTGGGGTACCCACTCTATTTACTGAGAACACAATGAAAAAAAAACACAAATGAAACCTAATGTTAAACATAATAAATCGGTTACTTTTAGGAAGTCAGCTGATCTGCAGTTTACCCAGTCAGGACATTATTCTACCCGCACAACAAAACTTGATGATTTTCAGAGAACTGGGGTAAGTATTAATGGCATCATTTGACAAGATCCAAAGAGAAATAAAAAAAATTATCAAATTATATAGACAATTTGTACACCATACTTGTCATAGGTTAAAAGTCATACCAAACGCTGCCAGTATAGTTGAAGGGTACATTATGCTAAAGAGGAAGGATTAGAAAGAAATATGAAATCTATTAAAAAATATTGAAGGATGGGGCGTGTCTGACTGTAAGGATTCCATTGGCTCATGGCCTTAACTTTTAGATCCTTGGCAAAGCTGAAACTAAACCGATATCTTTATTTTCTGATCTATAGAGCGGATGACTAAATTTATCTTCATTCGGTAATATATAATAAGGTTAGTATAAATGAAAATCACAGAAAAGAAGTAGTTGACATGCGACACCAATAAAAATGTCTGACTTGACAATGGCAAGTTCAGAAACAAATCTGAAAATATGAAGCTTATCATACATACTGCAGCTGAACGTAGCTTCAGTACTGAACTCAGAACCCTGAAAATAATTTCAAATCACAGATATGGAACATTTTGGGAGAAGTAATGAAATTGATGATGGGAAACAGTAGAGGAAAGCAATAAGGAAGAAGTGATGAAGAGTATTGATGAGAGCAGAGCAGTGAATGTTGTCTATATGGACTTTAATAAGGCTTTTGACTAGGTCCTTTCTTCATTCACAGGATGAGGGTGTCACTGACTAGGCAGCATTCATTGCCCATCCCTAATTGCCCAGAAGGCAGTTAAGAGTCAACCACATTGCTGTGGGTCTGGAGTCACGTGTAGGTGAGACCAGGTAAGGATGGCAGTTTCCTTCCCTAAAGGACATTAGTGAACCAGATGGGTTTTTCCAACAATCAACAATGGATTCACAGTCATCATTAGACTCTTAATTCCAGATATTTATTGGGTTCAAATTCCACCATCTGCAGTGGTGGGATTCGAACCCGGGTTCTGCATGGTTGACTGGTTAGCAAGGTTAGACCACATGGAATACAGGGAGTACTAGCCATTTGGATACAGAACTGGCCTAAAAGGTAGGAGACAGAGGGTGGTGGTGGAGGGTTGTTTTTCAGACCAGAGAGCTGTTAGCAGTGATGTGCTGCAAGGATCGGTGCTGGGTACTCTGTTTTTTTGTCATTTACATAAATGATTTGGATGCGAATAAAGCAGGCGTGGTTAGTAAATTTGCAGATGACACCAGAATTGGAGGTGTAGTGGACAGTGAAAAAGGTTACCTCAGAGTACAACAGGATCTTGACCAGATGGTCTGATGGGCTGAGGAGTGGCAGATGGATTTTAATTTAGATAAATGTGAGATGCTGCATTTTGGAAAGGCAAATCAGGGCAGGATTTATACACTTAATGGTTTGGTCCTGGAGAGTGATGCTGACCAAAGAGACCTTGGAGTGCAGGTTCATAGTTCCTTAAAAGTGGAGTCACAGGTAGATAGGGTAGTGAAGGTAGCATTTGGTACACACATTTTTATTCACCAGTGCATTGAGGATCATAATTGGGAGGTCATGTTGTGGCTGTACAGGACATTAGTTAGGCCACTTTCAGAATACCACATTAAATTCTGGTCTCCCTGCTATATAGAAAGGATATTGTGAAACTTGAAAGGGTTCATTCTAAGATGTATAAGGATGTTGCGAGGGCTGGAGGATTTGAGGTCTAGGGAAAGGCTGAATAGGCTGGGGCTATTTTCTCTGGAGTCCGGGAGACTAAGGGGTGACCTTATAGAAGTTTATAAAATCATGAGGGACATGGATAGGGTGAACAACCAAGGTCTTTTCCCCAGAATAGAGGAATCCAAAACTAGAGGGCATAGGTTTAAGGTAAGAGGGTAAAGATTTAAAAGGGATCTAAGGGGCAACTTTTTCACGCAGAGCGTGGTGCATGTATAGAATGAGCTGCCAGAGGAAGTAGTGGGGGCTGCTATAACTACAACATTTAAAAGGCATCTGGATGGGTATATGAACAGGAAGGGTTTAGAGGGATTATAAGCCAAATGCTGGCAAATGGCACTAGATTAATTTAAGATATCTGGTCGGCATGGATGAGTTAGACCAAAACGTCTGTTTTTGTGCTGTACATCTCTATGACTCTATGCTTAAGGTATATTCAATCAAGGAGAGGATGTGTGTGCAATAGACTGCTTGCAGGAGCTGGAAATTAACAAGTGTGTGATGAGTCAATCACATTACTGTGTCTGGAGTCACATGTAGGCCAGACCAGAAGAATGGCAGATTTCCTTCCCTAAAAGGCATTAGTGAAACAGATGTTATTTTATGACAATTGACATGGTTGTCACTAGCCTAGCTTTTTATTCCAGAAAATTATTGAATTAAAATTTCACTATCTACAGTGGCCAGATTCAAACCTATGTCTCCAGAACATCAACATGGGGTCTGGATTATCAGTCCAGTGATATTATGATGTTGCCACCGTCTTCCAAACCGATACAACCATATTGATTGCATTCAATCCTGCTCAATTGAAATAACAAGTTTTGCTAAATTACAAACTCAACACCACAGAAGATTCGCTACTATCCAAAGGAAGTACTAAAATAGCATGCAGAAAATTTCACATCAATGGCTAAAAACTCAGGGGTAAAACACATGGTTGGACAAATATTTCAAATTACTGTGATGTTCATTTACCTGGTTTTAAAACACTTAGCGAAGTTTCACTCGGGACATCCTTCATACACTCTTTGTTTTTATGTTCTCCATCAATACATGTCAAAGAGGTGCACACTGAAAATTCTCTTTTATTTTTGCCTAGCAGGACTTTATCAAAGCCTCCACTTTCTTCAGTAAGTAGGCAGAGATCTGGTATTGAAACAAAAAAAGTGAAAATATTAGTAACTGTTTCAGAAATAAATATTAGAACATATTGGCTAAAACAATACTATAAATGATATCGAAGTGAAACAGTCAATTAATAGTATCAGAAAAGATTCAAAATCAGGCAAGGCAGCACAAAGATATTGAACATTTTTCAGCTACATTCTGATTTTGAAGAGCAGTTCAATCTTTCAAATTAATTGAAGACAGGCTTGAGTGCACATATAATTTCACCCTCATCCTATAACCTACATCCGGCTATCCTTTAAATCTGTTCAATTAGTTTTGATTGCATCCTCACTAAAGTCTTCACAAAATTTCTATGTTGAAAAAAATACCTCTCAACCAATATGTTCCATGGAGTTGTACAGATAGTAAATTCACGGGCTGGGGATGAGCATTGTCTGGCACTTTTGTGGCTTGAATGTTACTTGTGATTTACCCGTTCAAGACTGAATGTCAAGAGAATGGTGACAGAGGCATGTTTTTTGGACTGGAGGACTGTTACCAGCGGTGTTCCACAGGGATCAATGCTGGGTCATCTTTTGTTTGTCATTTATATAAATGATTTAGTTGAGAATATAGAAGGCATGGTTAGTAAATTTGCAGATGACACCAAAATTGGTGATATCATGGACAGTGAAGAAAATTATTTAAGGTTACAAAGAGATCTTGATTGATTGGGTCAATGGGCTGAGAAGAGGCAATTGGAGTTCAATTTAGATAAATGCGAGGTATTGCATTTTGGTAAAACAAACAAGGGCAAGACTTATAAAATTAAAAGTAGGGCCTTGGGTAGTGTCGTAGAACAGAGACACCTAGGGGTTCAGGTACATAATTGTTTGAAGTTTGTGCCACATGTAGACATGGTGGTTAAGAAGGTGTTTAGCACGCTTGTCTTCATTGCTCAGAACTTTGAGTAGAGAGTTGGGAAGTCATGCTGAGGCTGTACAGGATGTTGGTAAGGCCTCTTCTGGAGTAATGTGCCCAATTCTGGTCACCCTGTTATAGGAAGGATATTATCAAGCTGGAGAGGGTTCAGAGAAGATTTACAAGATGTTGCTGGGAATGGGAGAGGCTGGGACTTTTTTCAATGGAGCATAGGAGGTTAAGGGGTGACCTTATAGAGGTTTTTAAAATAATGAGGAGTACAGATAAGGAGAATGGCAGGTGTATTTTCCCTAAAGTAAGGGATTTCAAGCTTAGGGGAATTATTTCCAAGGTGAGAGGAGAAAAATTTGGAAAGGACATGAGGGGCAACACTTTTTTTTGCACAGAGAATGGTTTGTGCGTGGAATGAACTTCCAGAGGAAGTGATAGATGCATGTACAGTTACAACGTTTAAAAGAGATTTGGTCAATTGCATGAATAAGAAATGTTTGGAGGAATAAGTGCAGGCAGGTGGGACTAGTTTAGTTTCGGATTATCGCTGGCATTGGACCAAAGGGTCTGTTTCCATGCTGTATGACTCTATTTAACTTTTCTTAAAAGACATTTCACATTCTGAGGCCACTCTTAAAACATTTTTAAACTTACAAAAGGACATAAAAATAATATTGGGTGATAGATCAGTATTAAAGGTCAAAATTGGAGAATTCTGCAGCGCCAAAACAAGCCATTTGCCACTACATTCTGCAGCTGCACTTTCTATCTCATCCATCACCTTGTTCCACCCCAGGTTTCTGCTTGCTCCTTATATTCATCAATATTCTCTTTGTCAAGAAACCACTTAATTCCTTTTAAAGAGGTTTTATGAAATTGGTTTGAATAGTTTTATCACGGACCTGTACAATCAAAACATTTATACAATTCTTCTTCTGATTAATTCATGTTCTCTCTCTGTTACTTCATTGACCAAAGCAAACACTTCCACTCTGTCACAAGCATACTTCCTAACATGACAAACTGGAAGCTCAATTGGCTGTTTGAGCCAGTAGCATATACACCTGATCCACTATTATATTACTTGGCTTAATTGTCATGATCAATGCATACCAAACTGGCCATTCTGGTTTATAATTAGCTCAGTGACACCGTACGCAATAACAGTACGAGGTGGGATCTCCAATACAATCTCTGTATCCTTGGATATAGTACCATCATCATTTGCCGAAACCTACAAAATACAAGCAGCTTAGAAAACTGTTCCAATTCACAAAGAAACATTTTTCAACAGAATAACATTTAAAACCACTATTGCTATTCATAACCAATAATCTGAAAACCAGTGTATTTTATGCATTTTGGAATCTTGCTTTGACTTTTGTGCCAAACTTCCTTTCACAGGTTAATATTTGGAGCAAAGATGTCATATTGCATCTTCTGATACAACCCCCTTGTCCTCAACTAAAAGACCCCTCCCAGTTCTCCTCATGGCGATATGGGATCAGTTTCAACTTTGCTGCATGCTACATCAGAGAGGTGTTTGGCTGGGAGTGGCAAGGTGGCTCATCAATTTCCCACACTGTATTGAAAGCATCAGGTTGGGATTGGCAGAAGAGAAGAAGAGGAGGAGAAAATGTCTTGGCTCCTAATTATTTCTCAGGCAGATTCACTAGATAAAGGACATAAAAGGGGATGATATTTCAGGTGTGGAAGCAAAAAAAAAGGGATTTGCATTATGGATGCATAAAGGATGGATGCAAAGTGCAGGGTCAGAAGGCAGCAAGAGTCTGCAGAACCACAGTAAGAATTAAAACTTTCAGGACGCAGGGGTGTTGGTCAGAAGAGGAGAAGAGCTGGAAGCAACACCTAATACATTCCCGTTGTCACTGCTTCATGCTTTTCATTGATTGGTCCCTTGAAAGGGATATGGTCAAAATGGTATACAGCAACTTGCTATGACCTCAATACAAATCAGTGGCAAGTATTTACTCAAAGTATGAAACCACAAGTTACATTGATTCAAAACAAAGAAAAAGAAATTTACTACACAGAAACCAATGAATGTGAATCTTAATCACCTACGTTAAAGATATTGAAAGCACATAGAATGCAGTTACTTATAAGCTAAATCAAACATTTTAACTTCAATTTTTTTCTACATCCATTGATTTATATTCAAAAACTCAAGCCAGATATTTATCGAAAACTGGAAGATTCACTGCTTAGTGTGGGTACTGTTTCAACACTTAATTTACAGGCTAAATTTCCTGGGCCTTTCATTCACTTCTCGCAAGTCTGTCCTTGCAAATCTCTTCCTACATTCCCAAAGTTCCAAAATGCCTCCAGCATCTGAAGCATAGACACCTCAGTTCAAAACTCCTGGTCCTAATAGTTTTAAATACTAGAACTTTGCACATAAAACACTCTCTCTCATCAGTTTGGCTGTAGCAGAAGTTCAACTCACTGTTATTAGGATAATTAAGTTAACAAGGCGAGTTTTAACCTTGTTAACCAAAACCTAGAATTTCAAGCAAATTGTGCTAAAAGAGAAGTTTACTTCACTACAACTTGTTCTAAACTCTAAAATAAAATTGCTGGAACACAGAATTACCATCTCTGGATCTTACAACCTGGTGATTAGTTTGTTGGCTTTTTTTCCCCCCTGTTTTTATCTCCTTAGCAAACTGCTTGTGTGATCATTTACGGGAAAATAGTAACTTCAGAAACTAAATCACCTAGAGAAACCTAGTTCTTAAAAAGGAACCATCAATCCAAGAGAACTCTTCTTCAAATAAAAACACATGGATCCCCACAAGATCTACAAAATTACAATGCAATTATTCTTGCATGAAATAGTAGTAATAAAATATTTTAAAGTTACATCTGCTTGAAAAAAAAGTCCTAGCTGCATTCATTTTTCATGTTAATTTTAATAGCACATTCAATAGGTCTGCTTTTCCCTTCAGCTTATTTTTTGTTTAAGTTATATGTCTTGTGAAGTGAACTCCCTTCTTTTGTGGGCTTTACAAAGCCATTTCCTTTCCAGGCACTAAGCCTAATTTTGTATATTGATGCAAGAAAGTGTGGGAAATGCTCCTAAAATGTTTAATACCCTGGTTTAGACAATGTCACACAAAAATGACTAACGTAACCATGTCACAATACAATACATAGCAAAGGCTCAAAAGGCTCAAAACTGAAGAACTGTTTTCCATCAATTTCATCTTGTTGATCCAGCTTATATTACTTACCCACGCTTGCACTATTTTATAAATTTGTAAATGCATTTCCAATTTGGCCAGATTTTTGAAAACCACGCAGAGGAAAAAATAAGTCATTGGACGAGCTCCAGAGGTGCATGCTATATGTAGCTAAAATATTATGGCAACTACAGTGAGATACACGCTTTTATTTCAGACAACATACGCACCTTCAATATTTTTGTTTTAAGTCCCAGCGTACCACCACACTTTTCTTCAATTTGCAAATGTTCAGAAATTGAGCACTTTTGGGAGGTGATAATCTTTTCATTTACCACACACAAAATTTCTCTTTTTTCACAGGTTTGCTGGACAAATGAATGATCCAAATGTATAGCCCTGGAAAAGCAAGTAGAGGAAATGACTATTTCTTTCATTGCCACTGGACTTTATATAGATTTGAGCAATATCAAAGGCATTCTGGAAAGGCCTGGTTAAAAAAAGCAAGTCAGGCACTGGAAATTCTGCAATGGGCAATGCATCTTCAAACTCCCCTGACCACATCAGAAATCAGGAGCGTGATGCAACATTCTCCATTGCCAGGACAGTGCAGATTCAACAACACAAGCTTGAAATTATCCAGGTGGAATGCAGCACACACGATCAGTATCCCACACAACACTTTAAACATTCAATCCTTTCTCCATCAATGCACAGTGTGAAAATATCTCTAAGACAAAATGCAGAAAATCTCAATGTCTCGTTAGACTGAACTGTTCCTTGACTGTTAACCGGACTAAAAACCTGGCTTCCTAACAGCACTGTGGATGTAAATACCAAACGTACCACAGCACTCAAAAAGGCAACTCAGTGGCATTTTATCAAGTGCAATTAGGGTGGACTACTATTGTAGTTCTTGCTAGCAACCCTCACATCCCCAACAAACAAGGTAAAAACTGATTGTAAAAATTATCTGGAATTCTTTGTGCTACATTATATAATGCCCAATGTAATTTGTTAGGGAACAGGCTAGCAAAACAGCAGTGAGAAGGAGCACCTTACACAGCCTTAGGGTGTCTCAATGTAATGAAGTACTTCGGAGGTGTTGTTACTGTTGTAATGTAGTATTATCAGCAATCTATTTCTGCACAGCAACCTCCCATAAAAGGCAATGAAATAAAATGACCAGATCATCTGCTTTTGAATGTTGGTTGAGTGTTAAATATTGACCTGGATACTGGGAAAGCTCTCCAGCTTATTTTTAAATGAGCACCAAGTGATTGCTTATATCCACACAAGAGGGCAAAAGGGACCACAGTTTAATGTCGCATCCAAATCACAGTACGTCTAACAGCATAATGCTTTTTCAGTACTGCACTATAGTGCTAAATTAATTTAGGGGACCAAGTATCTGAAATGGGGATTAAACTTTGAAACAAACTTATGTTGGTAGTTC
>NC_063333.1:99589684-99660707 GCF_021869965.1 Rhincodon typus | reverse complement strand
GAGATTTTGGTGGAGACATTGTTGGACATTTGGTAGCCTGCTTGGCTCTTGAAGCTGGTCAGTATTGAGCTTTTTAACTGAAATGTTTCATTTGCCTTCAGCTGCTTTTGGTGGCATTTGATGGACATTGTGGATCAGTCTGTCCAGGAGCCATCTGCACTGGTCATCACTTTGGTAATAACAGCATCCTTTTGTCTCAGAATGGCACAATAATGGAGTGCTTTGATTGTGGATGCCTCCAATAAGTCTTGAACTTGTCTTTTTGGTGGAACAGTGCGTTGGTGATGATCAGCTTCTGCACATTTGGTGAGCAAGAGAATTCTGTTGAAGTTAGAATTCCTCTTTCCTTTCTTGAATTGGCAGTTCTTTGAATTCCTTGTCTTGAAGTCTTCAAGAAGGATAATTTTATCCTCCTCGGGGATGTTGGTGTGTATGGTGTCCAGATTGGAGTCGTCTTTGGATTCATTTTTGATATCAAGGGTTAGAGCACAGGGATTCATGACCATTGCCTGCTGGTTCTTGGCAAGTTGTGAACTGAGAGTCATGAGGCAATCAATGATGCCAGCAAGGAGCTTTGAGAGTTGGTTGATGAATTTGTTCTTGATAGCGTATCTAATTCCACGTGTCCTAGGTTGATACTTGGGTTTTCCTCTCCAGAGGGCAATGTAACCACCACTACCTTTGCTCTGCTGTCCTTTACCTTTCTTTGAGTCCTTTGCAGGGCATCTACATCAGTGTTGAAGTTCCTGAGATCGTGGGCAACAAGGGCAGTTCTTTGTTCTGGATGATTATTTTGATCATTGCCCATGAGGGTTCATACATTCGTTGAAATGGTTGGTTTTCAGACAGCGGGTAGATGAGCCTGCTAAATCCGGTTGGTGAGGGAACAGACTATTTTTAGGGCATTTTTCTACCTCCTTCCCCAGGCTGGGTGAGCAGAGTCGATCCTGAAGATGGATGCTCCATTGTGAAGAAAGCTGCTGAAATGCTTTCCTCTTCCTATTCCAAAACAAAATACTGAATCAAACTCCACTGCCTAAGTGCCAGTCAAAAGCTAGGGTCTTTTAGATCTCTCAATCCTGTCCCTGTCACCTGCTGCCAATCGCTGCAGGGCTTGTGTTGTGTGGCGGCGGTGGGGGAGGTGGTGGGAGAATTCCTCTAGGGCAGCACCATGTGCAGAACTTCTTTTAAAATGGGAATACTATTGCACATCAGTAGATACAAGGTCCTTGGCAGACAGTAGACCCATTTCCCGTGGCAAGGAAACGTCGACAACTGGGGATCACCCTAGGCCAGAAACCTTCATCTGCCATCACAACGATTGGTATCATACAACTGTCTTCTGCCTGAATTGCCATTGAGGACTTGCTTGGATTGCACTTGGTCTGGTTCCACCCCCCAACCTTGACATCATGGGCGGCCCTGCCTGGAGTTGAGAACTCCTGATGACATTACTCTCCGGATCGATTGAACACTAAAACCTTTCCACCACAGCACCGTGGCAATCCATGGAAAGGAGCTTAACATTAGGAAGTGCAGAAATTGATTTTTTTTTTTTCAGTCCAAGTATAAAAAGTTACTTAATGGTACAGATGTAAACATTTGGAAGTGGCAAGCTTTTATATATGGAAAAAGTGGTTAATAAGAACTTAATGATTGGATTTGATGTAATATTGTTGCATGCACCGCGATACAGTGAAAAGTATTGTTTTGCATGCTAACCAGACAAATCGTACCTTATGTAAGTACATCAGGATAATGGAACAGAATGCAGAATATAAAATTACAGCTACAAAGAAGGTGCAGAGAAGGATCAACTCTAATATGAGAGGTCCGTTCATAAGTCTGATAACAGCAGGGAAGAATTGTTCTTAAATCTGTTGGTACGTTTTTTTTTAAACTTTTCTATCTTCTGCCTGATGGAAGAGGGTGGAAGAGAGTATAGCCACGGTGGGATGGGTTTTTGACTATGTTGGCTACTTTTCTGAGGCAATGGGAAGTATGGGCACATCCAATGGATGGAAAGCCAGTTTTTGTGATGGTCTGGGCTGCATTCATGACTGTAATTTCTTGCAGCCTTGGGGAGCGCCGTTGCCACACCAAGCTGTGATGCATCCAAATATGATGCTTTCTATGGTGCATCTGTAAATAAATTGGTAAGCGTCATTGTGGAAATGCCCGAATTTCCTTAGCTTTTTGAGGATAGCATTCTAGCCAACTTACTTTGGACTTTGTTCAGGGCCTTTATTGTCTGTTATGCAAAAGGACCAAAACTGAACATAATATTCCAGTCACTGCTAACCTAAGACTTTGTCAGGTCGATCTGTCATGGCTGGTTATGTCATGTCTATATTAATCAATGATCATCAGGCACTGCCTATGAGGACAAAGTGCTAAAGAGTATAGTGGCACCATGTATGTTTTCCATCACCTTAAGAGGGTAGAAGAATGGCATGCACAGGTGCGTTGCCATTCTGTTTCAGAATATTTAATTCTCAAGTCATTCTACCAAACTGATGATGCAAAGCCAGGAATGGAAACTTTTGTTCATGAAATTTCAGCCCAGAAGTTCATACATCAATTCCCCAAAGATCGAATGTGCATGTACAAGAAGGATATTGAAGCTGAGTAAATTAAAGGGGCACTATACAGTTGCAGGTGAAGTAGCTTTTCAGTAACCTCTCCTTATTTGGGTTTTCTAGAATTCCTTTGCACCTAACATTAAAGTGGTACAATGCATGACAGGTGACTGACTATGTGACCCATGTGTGGGGTGGTGCCTTTTTCATTGTACCTATGATTGCAACAGCACTAGAGAATAGGCTAAGAAATATTCTGCACCTTAGTTCTTGTACCAAAGTGGTGACTTTGTACCTATCTAGATTACATTCCATCTCACATGCTGTTGGTCTGTTTGCCTTCTTCTCTCAACTCCTATTCCCACCAAGTTTTATATTATCTTTCAAATATGGAAATGTTCTACGTGGTCCTCCCAACCAAATATTTTCTGATCAGTCTGTTTAGGGATGGTATTACAGACTTCCGAAACAGGTAGACTTGAACTTAGGTCTTCAGGCTCAGAGGTAGAGGCACTACCACTGCACCACAAGAGCCCATGCAGTCCCACATCCAAATCATTGATTATAGATAGTGAACAGCTGGGGTCCAAACACTGATCCTTGTGAGTACACCCCTAGTCTCAGACTGACAAACGGAGAATGACCTATTTATTTCTATTCTCTGCTTTCTGCCTGTCAACCAATCCTCAATCCATTTTAGTGATTGATTACATGCAAGTATGATTGTCCACCTAAGAAATTAAATGTCACTGCTCACTGGTCATGGGTTCTGTGGGGCCTTGTGTGGCTGATGAACCTGATCCTCAAGCTGCCTCTCTGACCATTCATTTGGTATGTGTTTCCGCAATGTGCAATTGCTCCTTGGCCTTCAGATTGTTAGCATTTCTTTCTCCAGTTCCTTTACAGTATTCCCTCTTGTCCCCAGGTGTTATTAAAGAATTGTGTCCCTTCATACAGGAGGTTCCTCTAGTTCAGTTTGTTCTGAATGAGGGTCTCTTATGTGTTGACATCTATGTTGCATTTCTTGAGGGAAGCATTCAGGAAGTCTTTGAATCCTCTCGTTTGAGTGCCTTCCTTGAGCTGGGCGTAGAAGATTTGCTTTGATCATCGGAACTCAGGCATTCAGACATGTATCAGGCTTGGCAGAGTTGGTTTCAGATGATCATGGCCTCAATGCTGGTGCTGTTAGATACATTGTGGATGCTGATGTTAGTTTACCTGTCCTCTCAGCTATGTGGAGAATCCATCTGAAAGAACGATGGCTACCCCAATCATTAAAATCACTGTACAAATACAAGTTTTTGTTCAAACACACAGAAACAAGGCCAAGTATAAAATTTATATGAACTAATGGATTAAGGAAAAATACTGCAGATGCTAGAAATCTGAAACACACACAGAATACTGGAGAAACTCAGGGCTGGTAACATCTGTGGAGGGAGAAACAGTTAACATTTTGAGTTTGGTATGCTTTCTTCAGAACTAATGGGGTGAGCTTTAATACCATCCCTTGGTGGTGAGGAGGAGGCAGCATGGTATGGTTACAGAGAGCACAAATTTCAGACCCATGTAATTGAAAGAGGATTTGCAATTGACACTAAGATGAGTGGCAGAGCAAAGTGTGCAGAGGACTGTGAAACTTTGCAGAGGAACATAGATACATTGAGTGAGTGGGCAAACGTCTGGCAGATGGAATACAATGTAAATAAATGTGAAGTCATACATTTTGGTAGGAGTAATAGTAAAAAGGATTATTACTTGAATGGTAAAAAGTTGCAGCATGCTGCTGTGCAGAGGGACCTGGGTGTCCTTGTGCGTGAATCACAGAAGGTAGGTCTGCAGGTACAACAAGTAATTAGGAAGGCAAATGGAATTTTGTCCTTCATTGCTAAAGGGATTGAAATAAAAAGCAGAGAGGTTATGTTGCAGCTGTACAAGGTGCTGGTGAGGCCACACCTGGAGTACTGTGTGCAGTTTTGGTCTCCTTACTTGAGAAAGGATGTACTGGCACTGGAGGGGGTGCAAAGGAGGTTCACTAGGTTGATTCCGGAGTTGAGGGGGTTGGTTTATGAGGAGAGACTGAGTAGATTGGGATCATATTCATTGGAATTCAGAAGATTGAGGGGGAATCTTATAGAAACATATAAAATTATGAAGGGTATAGATAAGATAGAAGTAGAGAGGATGTTTCCACTGGCAGGTGAAGCTAGGACAAGAGGGCATAGCCTCAAGATTAGAGGGAGCAGATTTAGGACTGAACTGAGAAGGAATTTCTTCACCCAGAGGGTTGTTAATCTATGGAATTCCTTGCCCAGTGAAGTAGTTGACGCTGCTTCAGTAAACGCTTTTTAAAAAAAAGGTAGATTTTTTTTGAACAATAAAGGAATTAAGGGATACGGTGAGAACACGGGTAAGTGGATCTGAGTCCACGAAAGGATCAGCCATGATCTTATTGAATGGCGGAGCAGGCTTGAAGGGCCAGTCGGCCTACTCCTGCTCCTAGTTCTTATGTTCTCATGTTCTAATTGAGAATCTGCAGGTTGTTGAATTGGCTTATGGCCCCATTACAGTGTGTAATAAACACTCTCAGCTGCCTTTTCTGGCCCTTTGTGTTTTATATCAACTGTAAAACCTCAAAAAAAATGGAATTGCACTGACAACAAGAGGCCTTCATGGAACAGAACATGAGAGTGAAGTCTGGAGAGAAATTAGATATAAGATCTGTAGAAAGACTCCAAAAAAAGGGATGCAATCTCTTTACAAAATACTATAAATATCTAATTTATGATGATGCATAATTACCATGCTGACAAATCTGCACACTCCACCCTCCATCCCTTCTATTATTTTATTTGTAATGTTTGTCCATAAGAACATCTTAAAAATTAGACTAGTATTACTAGAGTTCTATTGTCAAATGCAAATGCATGCACCCAATGAGATCATTGCATTTCTTTTGATCATTTCTATGGAGCCACTCTTCACACATTAACTTGCTGTGGCTTTCTTCTGAATCTTGGATTCAGTCATTCCTCTTGTCTCCACTATGGAGACTAAGGCTTCCAGCATGGCACCACAAAACCTGGAACTCCTTCTTCTATGCCAGCTGAGCATCCTTGAAATACTGTAGTAACAAATAGTTTTCTGTCAGACATTATTGTAGGTTCACAGAATCTCCTCAACAGATATTGAGCATTTAAGAGAAGCAGTCTGTCTGGATCATGTGAGGGGCAATCAGCCATGTGTGAAGAGGCCACAAATAGTATGGATGTTTGTTGGAGGAATAGCGTAGGAGCAGTCACTCAGCCCAACTGTAATGTATCAGACCTGCTTCAATCTTAACAAGCACAGGCAGTTTGAAAATCATGACCTAGAAAACAGGGCGGATTGATTTATTGCCAGTGTGCTGTCTTTATACCCTTCACTGTACTGTGTGGCACTACCACATGACTGATGGGATAAATTCAGAATAGATCACATCCAGGCATCCACGAAGCATTGTGGGCCATCAGTAGCAGAATTGAATGTCACCACAATATGAAACTTGCTAGTCTTGCAGGCTAACTCACTATAGTATTGTCTTCAAAATGGACCATTGACTTGGCTGCAATGAGGAATAAAGTCACCATGCCAGGAGCAGTACCAGCAGTGCCCGGAGAAAAGCTGCTACCCTGGTGAAACTGCTACACAGGGCTACATTTCAAGCTAAACAGCATGCAATAGCGCTTCCACAGCCAGCAAATCAAATCAAAGGTGTGCACACCTGGCATTATCACAGATGCCACCTTTAATGAAAATTATCCCGGTACTTTCTGTCCACGAGAAAATGACACATCCAATTCACAGAAAATTATTGCCTTTCATTACTGTGCTTGGTATTATTAACCAGCAGAAACACAACAGATAATCTGCTGGTTTCTGCCCGGATCACTCCGCTCCAGACCACATTTATAGCCTTAGTCCAAATGATGACAAGGAACTTAGTTCCAGAGGTGAGGTTGGTGTTACGGCTTTTGACATCAAGGCAGCATTTGGCTGGGTGTGGATTTGAAGAGCTGTATTAAAATTAAAGTTATTGGGAATTTGAGGTTGGGTGGGGTGAGATGGCTGCCTAATGTCAAGAGTCATACCTAGTACAAAGGAAGTTTGTTATGTTTGCTTGAGGCAGGACAGTGTACAAAGCCTGAACATCATCATCTGTTTGATCAAAGGCTTTCCCTTTATCAGAAATTTTGAAGTGTGCATGTTCATCAATCACACTGTTTAATCCCATTTGGATTTCTTCAGATAGAGAAGCAATCCATGTCCTTATGTTAAGAAAAAACCTCCATAATATTCAGGCTTGGGCTGATGTATGGTGTAAATGATGCTCGCCCTTTAGTGTGAGACAATAACCAACTTGAAGGATAGCGGGTGTAACATTCAGTGACATTGCCATTGTCAAATTCCCTACTATCAACATGGAGTTTTCAGCAATGATCAGAAACTAAACTGGATGAGCAACATAAATATGTTGAAGGCAATTAGGGTCAATATAACTAGCCTTGCAAGTGATGCCCTCATCATTTGAATGAATTAATAAATAAATATTAAACAAGTTGGGCTTAAATGCTTTAAAGGATACCTGTCACAACAGATCCATTTCAAACAACTATTCGTCTCAACATGTGTCTTACTTATTTGGGTAAAGTCCTTCCTTACTCTCTCAGGTCTTGGTCTAACTACAATCTTAAGGTATGTATGCCAAAGACCTTCTTCTAAAGCATTGGTGGTGATGAAATGCAAGGATTTTAAAATGAATTTGGAGTTTTTAGCCATGACTATTGCACACAAAGATTCTGTCATTTAAAAAGCACCTCCAATAAATGTACCTGCTGTAAATTTACTTTTCACTAATTTAGTCAGTCTTTGCTGACTTAAACCTATGATTTTAAGCTGTAACTCCTTGCATGTAAAATTTCATACAACTTTTTGGAGAGTAGCTTTAAAGATTATGGATCTCTTAAGTTAATGAAATCTCTAACAATCAGTGACCAATTACGTGCCACACACAATGTGGATCTTCTGGAGCTCTTCACAGTTTCAATGCAAGTACCATCACCAGAATGACAGCTTTGTAGTAGCACTTGTCACTTTTAGGATAAGAAAATCTAAGCAAATGAACTCATTTTGGCACTGATTAAGGCCCTTTGGCTCATACAGCCCATAACCTAAGATATTTTCACAATTAAGTAGATAAAAACTAGTACAATTACTTATCAAATTCAATTGATGAATACAGATGGATATAATATGCTTATCAAATTATCATGCAGAAATACTCCTGTACTTTCGGAAGATCCAAACAAACTTTGTTGCAGCTTATAAAATCTGAGAGATTCTTACTCAACCAATTTGAACTGTTTTCAGTTTGTATGACTGTTGTGAATAAAAGTCATGCTGGAGCAATCTGCACTTGTTTTGACTGAATTAAAGCCAAGTCTTAAAAGTAAAATAATTAATTCTGGAACCATACAATGTTAAACATTAACAGGATGTTATCTGTATACATTTTGAGATATAATAGCTCCTGAAAGAAGTTCAAGGGCTGAGGTTTGATCCTTGAATGGTTCAGGGGGAGAGCTCGTTGACAATGTGACTGAGAAGGAGACTCTGCAATTGAGAGAAGTTTGGGGCTAATGCTTCCTGCGTTGAGCATTGAGGTTATGTTCTAAACTTTAATGCAAAGTAAGCAGTGCTCTTTCTGTATTAAGTTATTTAACACGTATGATTTTGTATGCAATAAGTATGATTTTGGAAATTAAACTTGGCTAACAAGTCATTGAGAAAACGAGATTCTCTTGCTTTGTTATGAGGAATTTCATCCAAATGGACATTTTCCTTAGAAAAAAATGTTCTTTTAATGAATGTGTTCAAGGTCTATGTTAATTGTTTGTGACCTTGTCAACTAATGTGTGCAACCATTTTATTGTTGTAATGAACAAAGTGGCGTATAATTTGTCATTGATTGTTAGAAATTTCATTAACTTGAGGATGCAGTCATAATGGTTTTGAAGAGTGGTTTTAAGAATGTATAAATCAAAGAGCATTTGATTTCAGGCAACACATTTAATCATTGTACAATGACAGAAATGGAAAGACTCAAAACAGGTGCAGCCATATTCCTTTCCTCTGAAACTCAGCCGTAAGTAGGCACTGGCCTGGATATTGAGAGGATTGGCAGTCAGATAGCTGAAACATGTCTTTATTACACAGTGGAAAAGCTCTACACTTCTGACAGTATATTTCGATCAGGACTCCTTCAGAAATGTGGACTTGTACTTCCATTTTTACAAATCCCTCATAGCATAAAACAGTCAGGGGAAGGCAAACCTCTGGCCATTTTTCACAGTAGTCAGTTGCCGTATTCTAAAATTTAAAGTCCAGCATCACAGAGAGCCACCATGACAGCTGCCATGAAATGCTGTGTACATAAGGTAAGAATGAGAGTAGGATGCCAGGTAAGTACAGTGCCAAGGCCAAGGTGCAAGATGACAAGGGGGTTGGATAAGTAATGATGTGTTTAGAATAGGTCAGTGTGGATGGGAATGGTGATGTTGGGTTTGGCAGTGGGGGAGGGGATATGTTGGGATGTCTGGTCTGCAGGAGGAGTTTGGGTTCAAGTGTGTGAGGTGTCTGGGGAAGATGTGGTTGGGTGTGCAAGAGATGAATTGGTTACTTGTGAGTTAAGCCAGGTATTTAGTAGTCTAACTTTTCTTGAGTAACTGTTTACTTAACAGCAACTGAACCCTGTGAATTCTCTGATTTAAATGGTTACTTTTGGAGGGTTTCAGACTTAGCAGAACTTCCAAGTGGAACGTTCAACTTCCTAGGCAATTCATATGAGTCTGTTATGATAGGGATTCCTCAGGGTCCCCATGGCAACTCCTGTCTATATTTCAGAAATGATTTTCTGGCATTTGAAACTCTGGGCCACAATCTTCACAAGTCAGTAACCTACCACTTAAATAGATTTTTAAGCTCCTGTGGAAATGACTGCCTTTCAATAATACTTTGCTTTTTGTTAAGCTGGGGCATTTTGTCCATGTTTATCTTACAAATTTGAATTTTTATGTCTGTTGTTGGCACCCTCTGAAATGCTATTTTTTCCAACTTCACTCAAAATTAAATAGATTTTCACAGCAGAGATCATTTTATTAATTAAATCAAAATAAATACATTTTACAAACAAATTATAAAGTTTGAATTGTGTACTCCATGCATTTTCAATTCTTCATAGAACTTGTGTAAACCTTTGAATTTTTTTGAAATTTCAACATTTGATGTAAATTTTAAATTAGTATTTGTCCTTTTCAGTCCTGACAAATTATTGTGAAATGATGCTAATGGAGTTTTTAATTGTAAAAGACAAAAAGAAACCTAATTAACCTCAGCAGTGTATTGTTTTATTTGAGGGATAATTGCATTTTTATTTGATTGCTTATTTATAAATAAAGTAGATTTTGTTTTAAGTAGCTCTGTATTGTCAGAGCAAACATAATTCATAATTGTTAGGGCAAGGTAAAAGTTAGCTACGTATTTGATAATGGCTTATATAAAATTAGACATTTCTTGAGTTTTTCCACACCCTTTCTTGGATGCCGTGACTTCTATTTTGCTTCATTTCTGGTCACCTTTGCTTCTTATTCATTAGTTTTGCATGAGCCTAGATGTCCTGTGCTTAACTAATTATTAGTCCCTATTTTACCATTGATCCTTGCAGGAAACGTTTCAGAATATCTGTCAATCATATTAACCTTGGCTGACTTGCATCCACCTGTCCCAGGCTACCTGTGGAAATCCTGACCATTGTCTCAGCTTAAAGATTTAGGGGAATATGGGCCAAATGCAGGCAAATGGGACTAGTTTAGTTTGGGAAACCTGGTTGGTACAATCAAGTTGGACCGAAGAATCATACAACACGGAAACAGACCCTATAACCCAAATGCTGAATTAAACCTGAAACTGCCCGAGCCTCATTTACTATTCAAAGTGTATGGGAAGTTGCTAACTGTGGGTTCCTTACTATAAAATAATTTAATAGAAACAGAAAATGCTGGAGAAAATTGAATCTGGCAGAATCTGTGAAGCTAGAAACAGTTAACGTTTTGAGTTTGAGGTGACACTACTTCAGAATGAAAGGGGTTGGGAAATGATATTTTTATACTGTTGACCAAGATAGAGGAGGAGCCAGGGAGATGGCTGGTGTGGAGGCACAGTGCAAACAACAAAGAGGTTGCTGATTGGGGTGAAAGAGAGATGTAAAATGTAAATAAAGGTGTGGAAGGGTGAAAGTGGGCCCTCATCACAGACCAAAGTAAGCAAAACGCAACCAAGACATGTCCAGGACAGATATCACGGGGTCAGGGCCTAAAGGTGTGGAATTCAATATTGAATACTTGTTCTCCTTTCAATCTAGTCTACTACATTCACTGCTCCCAATGCAGTTTCTTTTACATTGGCAAGACCAAATGCAGACTAAGTGACAGCTTTTTATGGAACACCTCTGCACTGACTGTAGAAATGACCCTGACTTTCCTGTTGGTTTGCTATTCCAATAAACCATCTTGTCCTTTTGCTGACATTTCTGTCCTGGACCTGAAACAATGTTCCAACAAAGCACAACGCAAGCTGGAGAATCAATACTGCATTTTCCATTTACAGCCTCATAGACCTAATGTGGAATTCCACATCTTTAGAACCTGTCACCATGATGTGTGGCCTTCATTTCTCTTGCATTCGTTTTTGGGCTCTACAAATACTGTCAGTCTTGCTGAGTTTCTCCAGCACTTTCTTTCAGATTTCCAGCATCTGCAGTATTTTGCCTTTGACATAAAATAATAGATTGGCCATCCCAGGCACATGGGAAGTGGGTCAGGAGGAAAGAATCTTCATTGTGAAGATAGACATAGCTGAAGAATTCCTTTTGGACCTACTTATCTTGCATTACAAGGATTTTGTTTTCCCCAATTAAAACTTCCCTCATGTGGCCTCTTCTTATCAGCTGCTGTTCCCAGCAAGTCTGCCTGGTGTGGCAACCACTACTTTACAGGCCTTGGGTTAAAATGGCAGATTGGAACCCAAAAATATTTTCATGGCTTAGAAAGGCATCCTTACTGCCAGCAAGTTAGTCAGAATTGAATATAGCATTTCCATGATTTACATTGTTGTCAGAAACAAGTGCTGCAGTGGCTAGCAACATGTTGTGCGTGTCAGTTTTGATGCACTAAATCTAAGTGTGTGATCTGTTTTAAAAAATAACTTACACTACAACATACTTATGAATGGTTTTTAATTTTCAGGGTTTTTAATATATGTAGACAGAAACAGTTTTAAAAAGTTTATTCCCAATTTCTGATGCATTGAAATCCAGTTATAATGATTTCTCTTCCTTCTTTCCTTGTCCTGCAGCAGCAAGATCTTGCTCAAGTAACCAATCCTCTGGTCCATCAACTCTCAAATGAAAGCAGGGTTTCTCGAGCAGACTCTCTCTGTGAGTTCTTTGATGCACAGGAAGTCTTGCTGTCAGCGAGCTCATCAGAGAATGAGGTTAGTGTGCTGCTGAGGATATTATTCACTTGCGATCTATATACCGGTTCAGGATTCGTTGTGGGTTGTAAGTTCAAAGCAGCTATCAGAGTGTGATCTGGCCTGAGCATGAATTCCTATTCTCAGCTGATATTTCAACAGTCATTGGTGGTTTAGTCCAGTTGCTTGGATCTATTGAGTTTTTTAAAAAAATTTAAAAATTTCCACTTTTGTCATGGGACCTGTGGCATTTCCAAAGGTGCGATGCTTGTATTCTCTGTTTTGGTTTTCTGCTTTCACAATAAGGATAGTGTGAATTTGAGAAAACTGTAAAAAGAGTTTCTTTAATACAGTAACTATATAGTAGAAACAATATGTCCCAAATTTAAACAAGCCTCTGTGGTTTGCTCGGTGTGTACCTAGGTTGAATGTTATTTGAGAATACATTTAGGGCTTGGTTATGCCCAACACAATGGGAAAAGCCTGGTAATGTACAAGTAATGAGGAATGGATAATGTATTGGGATAAGAACAATTTTATGCTGTGGAAAGAATGGAAAGTTGATTTGTTTTTCTGAGGGGTGGGGGTGATGACAGGTTTAAACCTGTAAAGGGCAGTCCCTTACGAGAGAGAACTGTTAATGTATCAACTAATATGTCAAAGGTGCTGAATGCACATTGTTTCATCACCGTACCATTGGATGCTTGATTCGGTTCAGCCACGTGGAATTTAATGAGAATTGCTGAAGTTGACAAATCTTCCTTTAGCCCAATATCAGCAGCTGCACATATATCTACTTGAGGTATGTATTTTCTTCGATCCTACTCTCTGTAAATTTCTGTTCACAACTGATCTTGCCTTATTTCCATAACCCTTGATATCCTTACTAATTAAAAACCTGTCCATCACAACCCTGAGTATACTTAATGACCCAGCTTCAACAGCTCTCTGCAGTAAAGAATTCCATAGATTGGATACCCTCAGAAGGAAAAAAATTTCCTCCTCATCTCTGAGGTAGCAACTTCCGCCGACGTTGCTCCACCCATCGTCGACGCCACTGATGATGTTACTAACTTAGCCCCCACACCCAGTCACCAACGCTACACCCAGTCCCAGTCCCAAGCTCTGCCAGGTCTTCACCATCTCCCCGGACCTGCCCCTCACTAAGGACGAATGGTCAGTCCTCAGTAAAGGACTCGCCTTCATTCCCTTGCACCCACACGTCAATGAATTCCGTTCACGCTTGGATGTCGAACACTTTTTCTTCCGCCTCCGCGCCTATTTCTTTAACAGTGAGTCTAACCCACCTTCTATATTCCCCTTCTCCCGCCTCCAACACACCCCATCCTCCTGAACATCATTCCAAGGCCTCCTACCCTGCCTAGACCTCTTCATCTCCAACTGCTGTCGCAACATCGATCGCCTCAACCTCTCCGCCCCTCTCCCTCACTCCAACCTCTCCCCCACAGAACGTGCAGCCCTCTGCTCCCTGTGCTCCAACCCTAACCTCACTATCAAACCTGCAGATAAGGGAGGCGCAATAGTGGTGTGGCGCAATAGTGGTGTAGCGCACTGACCTTTACATAGCCGAGGCCAGGCGCCAACTTTCTGACACCTCCTCCTACCGCCCCCTCAATCATGACCCCACCCCGACCACCAAAACATCATCTCTCAATCCATTCACAACCTCATCATCTCAGGTGACCTCCCGCCCACAGCCTCCAACCTTATTGTTCCCCAACCCCGAACCATCCGTTTCTAAATCTTTCCCAAAATCCACAAATCTGACTATCCCGGCTGACCCATTGTCTCTGCCTGTTCCTGCCACCCTGAACCTATCTCCGCTTACCTTGACTCTGACTCTGTTTTCTCCCCCCTAGTTAAGGAACAGTCCCTCTTCCGCTGCTACACTGGCACTATCCCTCACCCCTTCCTCCGCAACATCGAAGACTGTATCGGTGCTGCCTCATACTTCCACGAGGAACTTGAACAGTTCATCAACTTTACTAAAACTTTTCACCCCAACCTCAAATTCACCTGGACCATCTCTTCTTCCTTTCTCTTCTTCCTGGACCTCTCTGTCTCCATCTCTGGTGACCGTCGCGAAACCGACATCGATTTCAAGCCCACCGACTCCAACAGCTACCTGGACTACACCTCCTCTCACCCACATTCCTGCAAGAATGCAATCCCCTACTCCCAATTCCTCCACCGCGTCTGCTCCCAAGATGGGGCGTTCCATTTCCCGAACATCCCAGGTGTCCTTCTATTTCAAGGACCGCATCATCATCCCCTTTGGTGGTTGAAAATTCTCTCAACCATATCCCTGTGTTTCCTGCACCTCTGCCATCACATCCGTTCCCACCCCCCCCAACAAAAACAAAGACAGAATCCCCCTTGTCCTCACATAACACCCCACCAACCTCCGTATCCAACATATCATTCTCTGCCGCTTCCGCCATCTACAATCTGACTCCACAACCAAAGATGTATTTCCCTCCCCATCCCTAGCTGCCTTTCGTAGGGACTGCGTTTTCTGCGGCTCCCTTGTCTGCTCCACACCCCCCACTAGCCCCACCATCCCTGGCACCTTTCCCTGCAACTGCAGGAAGTGCTACACCTGCCCTTACACCTTCCCCCTTACCTCCATTCAAGGCACCAAACAAACCTTTCACATCACACAGAGGTTTACCTGCACATCCATCGATATGGTCTATTACATCCGCAGCTCCCGATGTGGCCTCCTGTACATTGGTGAGACCAAGCGTAGACTCAGAGACCACTTTGTGGAGCACTTGCGCTCTGTTCGTGACAAACGACAACACCTTCCAGTCGCGAACCATTTTAACTCCCCCTCCCACTCCCTGGGCGACATCATGGGCCTCCTCCAGTGTCACAATGACACCACCTGCAAACTAGAGGAACAGCATCTCATAATCCGCCTCGGGAGCCTACAGCCCAATGTCCTAAATGTGGACTTTACCAGTTTCAAAATCTCCCCTCCCCGGCCTCATCCCATGACCAACCCTCCCTCCCTTCCCCGCCTCCTTGACCTGACACAACCTGTCCATCTTGTCTTGCACCTATCCGCCCCTCCCACCTCACTGACCAATCCCCACCACTGCCTACCTGCGCTCACCTATCACTGTCCCACCTCCCTTCCCCAGCCCCACCCCTCCTCCCTCTCTTTATTTCTGAGCTCCCTTCTCCCTCCCCCATTGCTGAAGAAGGATCCCGACCCGAAACGTCAACTTCCCTGCTCCTCTGCTGCCTAGCCTGCTGTGTTCCTTCAACTCCACACTGTGTTATCCCTCCTCGTCTCTGTCTGAAATCTTACTCTAATATTATGCCTGCTGGCCCTAGACCTCCCAACAAGGGGTAACAACCTCTCAGCATCTATCCTGTCAAGGCCCCTGACAATCTTACATTTCAATAAGGTCTCCTGTCATTCTTCTTCTAATTTCCAGTGAGTACAAGCACAATCTACTCAACCTCTCCTGACAAGAAAATCCCTCCATAAGTAAATCAATCTAGGGAATATTTTCTGAACTGCTTCCAATGCTAGTATATCATTCCATTAATCAATGGACCAAAACAATTGACTGTATTCCAGGTGTGCTGTGACTAGTGCCTTGTATTGTTTTAGCATGAGCTCCCTATTTCTGGACTTTATTTGCCTTTAAAATAAAGACAAACAGTCCATTTGTCTTCACTATTACCACTGAACTTGGATCCATCTTGTAGTGATTCACGCGTGATCAGGTTAGGAGAGGAGCAATATATCTTAGCCTAGACAGCCACATTCAGATTCCATGAGAGAACCTTTCTTTTAAAAAAAAAACACAGAAAAGTTTAGAAGGATGAGGGGGCATCTAATTGAAACTTACAGTATACTGAATGGCCTGGACAGAGTGGATGTTGGGAAGATGTTTTCATTTGTAGGAAAGACTAGGACCCGAGGGCACAGCCTTAGAGTAAAGGGAAGACCTATTAGATAAGGAAAAACTTCTTCAGCCAGAGAGTGGTGAATCTATGGAATTCACTGTCACAGAAGGCTGTGGAGGCCAGATCATTGAGTACATTTAAGACTGAGGTAGATAGGTTCTTGATTATCAAGGGTTACAGGGAGAAAGCGGATTGAATGGTGGAACAGACTCGACGGGCCAAATGGCCTAATTTCTGCTCCTATGTTTTATGGTTTTATTGAAACAGGGCAGGCAGAAACAAAGCACAGAATGAGATAGGACTGATAAATTAAACTGCATTTATTTCAATGCAGGAGGCGTAACAGGTAAGGTAGATGAATGCAGGGCATGGTTGGGGACATCGGGCTGGGATATCATAGCAATTACAGGGACGTGGCTGAAGGATGGACAGGACTGGCAGCTTAATGTTCCAAGGTTTTGATGCTATAAGGAGAATAGAAAGGGGAGCAAGAGAGGAGGGGGTCTGGCATTTTTGATTAAAGATAACATTACTACTGTACTTGGGGAGGATATTCCTGGGAATACATCCAGGGAAGTTATTTGAGTGGAACTGAGAAATAAGAAAGGGACGATCATCTTGGTATCATACTATAGACCCCCCAATAATCAGTGGGAAATTGAGAAACAAGTTTGTAAAGTCTCAGTTATCTATGACATAATAGGGTGGTTATGGTAGGGGAGTTTAATTTTCCATACATAGACTGGGACTGCAGTTTGGAGCCAGTGACCATAATTATATTAGTTTTAAAATAGTGATTGGAAAAGGATAGACCAGATCTAAAAGTTGAAGTTCTAAATTGGAGGAAGGCTAATTTTGATGATATTAGGCAAGAACTTTCAAAAGTTGATTCAGGGCGGATATTCGTAGATAAACGGACAGCTGGAAAGTGGGAAAGCATTCAAAAATGAGCTAATGTGAGTCCAGAGACAACATGTTCCTGTTAGGGTGAAGGACATGGCTGGTGGGTGTAGGGAATGCTGGATGACTAGAGAAATTGAGGTTTTGGTCAAGAAAACAAAGGAAACATATGTCATGTATAGACAGCGGAGATCGAGTGAATCCCTAGAAGAGTAGACAGGCAGTAGGAGTGTACTAAAGACGGAGATTAGGAGGGCAAAAAGGGGACATGAGACAGCTTTGACAAATAGGTTTAAGGAGAATCTAAAGGGATTCTACAAATCCATTAAAGACAAAAGGGTAACTAGGGAGACAATAGAACCTCGTAAAGATCAGCAAGACCAGCTATGTGTGGAACCGCCGTGAGCTGGGGGAGGTACTAAACCAGTATTTTGCATCAGTGTTTACTGTGGAGAAGGATATGGAAGATAGAGAATGTGGGGAAATAGTGACATCCTGACAAATGTCTATATTACAGAGGAGGAGGTGCTGAACATCTTAAAATGCATAAAGGTGGATAAATCACTGGGACCTGATAAAGTGTACCCTAGAACTGTGTGGGAAACGAGGGAAGAGATTGCTGGGCCCCTTGCTGAGATGTATGTATCATCAATAGCCACAGGTGAGGTACCAGAGACCGGAGGTTGGCTATGTTGTGCCACTATTTAAGAAAGCTTTTGGAGGGAATCCTGAGGGACAGGATTTACATGCATTTGAAAGGCAAGGATTGATTAGGAATAGTCAAAATAGCTTTGTGCATGGGAAACCTTGTCTCTCCGAGCAGTGGATGTGATCTATGTGGACTTCAATAAGGCTTTAAACAAGGTTCCTCATGGTAGACTGGTTATCATGATTAGATTACGCAGAATACAGGGAGAACTAGCTTTTTGGATGCAGAACTGGCTCAAAGGTAGAAGACAGAGGGTGGTGTTGGAGGAGTGCTTTTCAGACTGGAGGTCTGTGACCAGTGGTGTGCCACAAGGATTGGTGTGGTGCTGGGTCCACTGCTTTTCTTCACATATGTAGATGATTTGGATGTGATCGTAGGAGGTATGGTTAGTAAGTTTGCAGGTGTGGTGGACAGCGAAGAAGGTTACCTCAAAGTGTAACGGGATCTTGATCAGATGGGCCAATGGGCCAAGGAGTGGATAAATGTCAGGTGCTGAATTTGGACAGGCAAATCAGGGCTGGTCTTATACATTTAATGGTAAGGTCCTGGAGAGTGAACAAAGAGACCTTGGAGTGCAGGTTCATAGTTCTTTGAAAGTAGAGTCGCAGGTAGATAGGATAGCAAAGAAGGCGTTTGGTATGCTTGCCTTTATTGGTAAGTGCATTGAGTATAAGAGCTGGGAGGTCATGTTGCTGCTGTACCGGACATTGGTTTGGCCACTTTTGCGGTATTGCATGCAATTCTGGTCTCCCTGCTATAGGAAGGATGTTGTGAAACTTGAAAGGGTTCAGAAAAGATTTACAAGGATGTTGCCAGGGTTGGAGGGTTTGATATATAGGAGAGGCTGAATAGGTTGGAGCTATTTTCCCTGGAGTGTCGGAGGCTGAGGGGTGACCTTGTAGAGGTTTTTAAAATCATAAGGGGCAAGGATAGGTTAAATAGGCAAGGTCTTTTCCCTGGGTTGGTGGAGTCTAAAACTAGACGGCAAAAGTTTAAGGTGAGAGGGGAAAGATTTAAAAGGGACCTAAGGGTCAACTTTTTCACACAGAGGGTGTGTGTGTATGGAATGAGCTGCTGTTGGAGACTAATACGATTACAACATTTACCCATCCCAATGCCTTTTAAATGAATAGGAAGGGTTTAGAGGAATATGGGTCAAATGCTGGCAAATGGGACTAGTTTTATGTAGGATATCTTATTGGCTTGGACGAGTTGGACCGAAGGGTCTGTTTCGAGGCTGTACATCTCTATGACTGTATGAAAATAAGGATGGGTAAAGAGGACAGACATACAGAATGTTCCTGGGAACTGTGCATGATTGATATCTTTCAGACCAGTTATCTTCTCTGTAGAGGAACATGCTTGGCTTCGTTTGCTGCATCCTCTTTAGTATGTGAATGAGATTTTCTTCACAACTATTCCCAGTTATAGTGAGAGGTTTGCCAGTGCTGGGTTAATGTTCTCTATGTTATTACTGTGTGTGTATACTGTCAATATCACTCTGTTCTTTATCAACAATGATGCTTGCTATCTTGGTGGGTATGATTTCAAGTGCTTTTAAGAAGAGTGAATAATTTGTTTTTATTTCTGTTGTAGGCCTCAGATGATGATTCATATGTCAGTGACATAAGTGACAATGTTTCAGAGGATAACTTGAGCACCGACGCAGAGACAAATTCTCAGAATGCATGTAAGATCATTCAATATATTTTCTCCTCAAGGCTTCCACTTTGTATACAAACATGTGCCAAGGGTGATGGTGGGTGAATTTTCATTGAAGCTGGGGATTATCCTCAGGTATTTTGTTTCAAAATTTTGTTTGAAAATACACAATGGAGGAGGTAGCTTTTTTCTCTACTCCATCATCCAGGGTGAAAATAACACTTTTCGAAATTGTCACAGTGATAATTAGAATGTCATTGCCCTCAGATAGTGGAATAAGGGACACTATGCCAATTCTAAATTGTATCATGTCTTTTACCAGTTTTGATTAATTTTCTACTGAAGACAGTGAATCATAGTGAGGCATGATTCTGTGAACATTGGCAGCCTTCAAGTCGCCAAAGGTTCAGCATTTGGGTGTGAAAACCTGGAATGTTCTCTCACTGTCACATGTCTGGCTAATTGCCTATTAGAAGTAAGAATCTTAATTTTCTTCCCACCCTTCACTTCCTCACTTCTAGAGAGAGTGCTTGAGCTATGTAGTACCTGGACCATCAGTTTGACTGAGACGGACAGTACTGTCATCCTCGGAGATAAAAGATAGGGCTTCTGGTGGAGCCAGATGTTTTTCTGTGTAGAGATCGAGGATAGGTTTGCAAAACCTGCGAGGCAAAAGAGAGAGAGAAGACGTCATTACCTGTGGTTAGAAGTGTTGTGTAGTGATTGGGAGAGACAGTGAGGTTGATGTGAGAATTGCAGTGGAATAGAGAGTGGTAACGTGTTTGGTGTGACATGGATGTTTCAGCATCCCTGCAGGAACTGTCCCAGTCGTCTTCGAGGGCCTGAATTCTCTCACGGTAGAGACTGAGAAGCCTGATATTGGATACATTTCCACTCATTTGGGTTCTGTCTGCCATATTATGGGTTGTCTTCTCCTGTAATGAGTAATTGGGGCTAATAAATGAGATGACAGTGGGTGGGGTGGTCTGTCTTGCTGGTGCATGTTGGCATAAAGTGATGAAATGTGTTGAAAAATTGTGGACGCAGCACAGAACAGTTAGTGGTTTGGGATGTTGAGGGGGAGAGTAAGTGAGGGAAGCTGTTGAAGGCAATAGTGAGAGTGGTACAGCAAGTGTTTTGGTGGGAGTTGGGTTCAGTGGCAGAGGAAGTAACTGTAAGGAGGCAGAGAGAGATGTGTGGCACTTACCTTGACAGAGCAGTGATGGTCATTGACCCTTTTTGTGGCACCGTTGTCCATTCCTCCTCACTCGAGGTGGCAATTTCACATCAGCTGGCTGTATCCTTGAGGAAGAGAATGGCTTCCTCTGCAACCCCCAGTCCACTAGGATTATATCAAAGAATTACGTTACCATCTTCTCCTTCTCTGATATCTTCTGACTTCATCTGTGGTTGAGCAGGGCAGCTTCGAAGTGCCAGTGCTCGTCTAGCTGCATTACGGTGGCATGGGTACAAGGGATGCTGGTGTTTCAGTGGATATCTGCTGAGTGATACGTTGTTCCAGGAAAGGTGCATGGTAAGATGGGGTGGAAATTAGACATGAGAGTGCCATCGAGACAGGTGGGTGACAAATGAGGTATGTTTCGTATAAGATACGACAAGAGAACTCGCTAGATCTCTGGTGACAAGCCTTTCAAAAAAAAACAACACAATTTGGACTTAGCCAAAAAAAGAAGTAAGGTTCAGCCCATTGGAGAATAATATTGAGCAAAATGTTAACCTCATATTCTATATGAACCAGTTTGTTTCCTGTCCGTTGAATTGGATTAACATGCCCCTCAGTGTATTTGTACAGTATATCAAATATGACTGTGATCGTTAATTAATAATGTTGGAACTGTTGCACTATTTGACTGCTGCACTTTTTACTCTAGTGGTATTCTTCAGGAAAGGTGAGTATTTATTTGAATTTTCTGTGAAGAATGAATTGAAACAGTCACTGTAATTTTATCGTCAAGTCTTCACAATCTTAAGCAATATTTAATTTACTTAAATAAAACAGGCCGTGCCCAAAATTGTACAAGTCACAATGTTAGAAGAAGATCATGCCTGCCAGCTCCAGGATCAGCCAACAGTAAAATAAGCTTGTGGAATATTCTAAGGAATAACGTAGGGAAAGATCTTTCTAAAGTTTCCATGCCAGTGCAGTTAAACGAACCAGTGAACACGCTGCAGCGCCTCTGTGAAGAACTGGAATACAGTGAGCTACTGGATAAGGCATCTCAATCTGATGACCCATTTGAAAGAATGGTAATTGAATATTTTATTTCATCTGTACATGCAAGGCCTGCACTAGATCCAGGATATGTGTTTGAATTTGTTCATGTATATTGCTTTGCTAGTGAGAAATGAAAAGCTATTGATTGTCCATTATTGCTCATGATCAGCAGGAATTTACTGTGCAATTAGTTTTGTACCTGCTGTAGATTGATGTAGTTCATATCTTCCACTAACAATGCATTTCATCTCTTACATTCTTACCTATTTCCTCTCTTGATGTGTGCCTTTCTTTAAGTTGATCTGCAGTTCTGTCTTACCTTTGTTTGCACTGATTTCCTTGTGTAGTTTAAACTAAAATTGCTTGAAGTGAACAAAAACAGAAGTTGCTAGAAAAGCTCAGCAGGTCTGGCATCATCTGTGAAGAAAACATTAGAGTTAATGTTTCTGGTCCGGTGATCCTTCCTCAGATTCCGACCCGGACCCGAAATGTTAACTCTGATTTTTTCTTCACAGATGCTGCCAGACCTGCTGAGCTTGTCCAGCAACTTCTGTTTTTGTTCCTGATATACGGCATCCGCGGTTCTTTCGGTTTTTATTTTAAATGCTTAAAGTGCTTAGCTGGTCAGATAACATCTGTGGAGAGGGAAACAAAGGCATAATTTTCACCAGGTGACAAACAGGAGGTGAGTCTGTTTAATAACCCGTATCTGATGGGAAGCTGATTTAAGTTTAGATTTTCATAATGAAGACCAGTTTCCTGTCCATTTGGAACCAGTGGAGATGGGAGTGGAGTTGAGCGAGATGAAATGTGAGACTCAAGATATCCCTTAACAGCCATCACTGAGGCTACTAATTGTCTGAAGAGAGAATCTGCAGTTCATGCCAAAGTGTCTCTTACATCAGAGGAAAGCGAAACGAAACATGGAAGATGGAGACGTGGTACCTAGTACTGTACAGACCCTTGGTTCATTGAATGTGATCTAGATCTATTGCTGAAGCCCTTAGAAAAAGAGTGACCTCCTCTTCCCAGAGGGTGGCTGCACTTCTTTCAGCTTCATCCCTTTGTTCCTTTTTCTCCTCAAGACTTGGGAGTATATCACCGTTCCTTCAGTATCATTGGGTCAAAAATCTTGGAATCCTCTTCCTAACAGCATTGTGGGTCTGTGGTCAATCATTGTTGGAAAAGTGTTTCAAGAGAGCAGCTCACCTTTTTCTCAAGGGCCTATGGAGATAGGTAACATATGCTGAAACAAAAAATAGAAGTTGCTGGGAAAGCTCAGCAGGTCTGGCAGCATCTGTGGAGAGAAATCAGAGTTAATGTTTCGGGTCCAGTGACACTTCCTCAGAAATGCTGGCCTAGCCAGTAACACCCACATCCCGTAAGTGAATTTTAAAAAAAAAAAAAAATCTCTCAGCTGGCATTTTGTCAGTTAATCAATCATTGTTGCATCTGTTTCCATGTTGGCCTCTGTAACTGCAGCAATCTAAACAAAAGCACTAAGTATACCGGCAAAAGTCCAGATGATATTGTCATCTGGGGAGGGCAAAGGACACATTGGGATGGTAATTTATTTTTGACCTGGCTAGAACCAGGCAAGAATAGGATCAAACAACTTTCAATGACATTGTGCTGAAAAGGAATAACTTGCACTGCTTTCGACTCCCAATCCTTTCTGCCTACTCACTCCCTTGTTTATTAGAAGTTGCTTGCAAGATGAAACTTCTTTCGTTTGTTCGTGGGAGTTCATGTGGGTGTCATTGTTGAGGCCAGTGATTGTTGCTCACTTATGTTTAAGTAAAATATTCTAAACTGAAAGGTACTTGTTTTTGTTTAGAAAGATTGATATTGCCTGTGGCTACAGAATAGAATGGATTGATTGTCCATAAGGACGTAGGAGTAAAATTTGTCATTTGGTACATTGAGTTTGGCTGATCTGATAATCCTCAATTCCACTTCCTGTCTTTTTCCCCATAATCCATGATTCCCTTACTGATTTTTTTTTTAAAAACTCTCTATCTCAGCCTTGAATATAGTGAATGACCTAACCTCAACAGCCCACTGTGGTAAAGAATTCCACAAATTAACTTCCTTAACAAATTCTTCTTTTTCTCCACTATAAAAGGGTGATTCCCTTATTCTGATATTACGCCCTCTGGTCATAGACTCTCCCAGAAGTGGAAAACAATCTTTTTGCGTTTATCCTGTCAAGTTCCCTAAAAGTCTTGTATGTTTCTACTCAACCTCGCCTCGATAAGATAGTCCCTTCATACCTGGGATCAACCTTGTGGACTGCCTACAGTGATACTAAATCTTTCCTTGAAATAAGTCCCAAAACTGTTCGGTATTTCAACTGTCATTTGGCTAAGCTAGTGCCTTGTATAGTTTTAGCAAGACTTCCTTTTTTATGTACTTCATTCATTTTGAAATAAAGGCCAATAGCCCATTTGCCCTCTCTATTACCCGCTCAATTTGTATGCAAACCTTTTGTGATTTTTGCACAAAGACTCTCAAATCCCTGTGTGTAATAGCTTTCTGCAGTCTTTCTCCATTTGCATAATATTCTGCTCCTCTATTCTTCCTGCCAAAGTGCACAACTTCACATTTGCCTAATGATATTCTGTCTGCAAAGTTTTTGTCCATCGCATAACCTGTACATGTGGATCTCTGCAGACTCTTTGTGTCATCCCCACCACTTGCCTTCCCACATATTTTTGTGTCATCACAAACTTGGCTATTGTACAATTGCTATATGTTATAAAATGTTATGGCCATAGCATTGATCCCTGTGGCTCTCCATTAGTTGCAGGTTGCCATCCTTATTCCAATACTCTACCTTTTGTTAGTTAGCCAGTCCATTATCCATGCTGATATACCACCTCTAACAACATGGACCCTTATCTCAAGTACATTAACATGTGTTCCCTTATCAAATGTCTTCTGAAAATACAAATATTTTGTATCAACTGCTTCCCCTTATCTATCTCGCTTACTACCTCTTAGAAGAATTCTAATAACCCTAGTCAAGCTGGTGATATATTGAACATGCATTCTGTGATTATCAGCAATCATTTATGCCTTTGTTGCCTGAGTACTGCAATTTCACTAAAATTACTAGAAAAGATCAAGATTCATACTTCTGAGCTGATCTGTGTGATAACAAATCAGTTGCCTCAATGTAGCTATTACAAAATTTAGATAATATTGGTATATTTTGGGGGAGTGTAAAATTGCACACATTTAAATTTTGCTATTAAGAATGATTGTAAAATTTCTTTTCTTTGCCAGCCTTTATAAACAGCAAAAAGAGGACAGATTTGAAAATGTGCATTTGTGAATTTTTTTTGTTAGTTTTGTCCAAATTACTTTGGAGCATTGAATAATAGGTCAATCCCAGATTTAGGTTTATAAGGTTTTATTTGTTCTTCGTTTTCAATGGAGAAAATGCATGTTTAATGAACATCCTTGTATTTTAAATGCGAGTAATGGATTGGTAATATTTCAAGTTTTATAACCTAATGGCCCAGTATTCCGTTAAGCAGTTAAAGTGATGGAATAAGAACAGTCATTTATCTCTTGTATTCCCATAGGTTTTTGTGGCAGCTTTTGCAGTTTCAGCATATGCATCTTCATATTACAGAGCTGGAAGTAAGCCATTTAACCCAGTTCTAGGGGAGACATATGAATGCATAAGAAAAGAACAAGGCTTCCAGTTTATTGCTGAACAGGTAACGGCTCTTGATGCATAACAAGTATACACAATTACAGAGAGAGTGACTGAACAGCTGGGTTTCCTGCACAGGTCCTAGTTGTATTGAGAAATGGGGAAGAAACATTTGTAGTTAAGCAAAATTATATTTGTAATGAGTGCCTGGTAAATCAGAAGTGTTTCTACTCTAATTTCTAAGGGACTGTAACCATAATTTCCAAGGGACTGGTTAATTCTGTGTACGTTGCAACAGCTTTTATCAAAGAACACCTCAAATAGGTGGTTTTCAGTGCTGTTTTTGTCTTATACAGTCAAGCTTTTCAATGTAATTGGCCTGTTCCACATGTAGAAGTATTGCAGTGTGGACCACGTTCATCCAGTTAAACTCGGCTATCATCTGAAGATGGGCCAGGGTTATTCACATACCTGCAACTAGTGCATCAGCAATATTATACTGCTGCAATGGCAGGAATGACTCTTGATAGGTTATTTTCATAAATGTTAGACTCTAGATGGAAGCAGAAGGACTTTGGAAAGTAATTGATACCATAGACATCAATTTATCTTGAGATTGCAGAGATTGTTAACCTTTGGTATTGTCGGCAAAATGTCAACAGCTCTTAGGTGATGTGATTTTCACAATGGTCTTTAAATTACGTACTGTCTGAAGTTTCCCAGAGCAGCCTAGGAATCACTAAGACATTGGTCCTTATTGTGTTTATCCAAAAGGTGTAAATATGGCAGAATTTTGGTGGAACATGATTCTGTTCAATTTTCCAGTCCTCTGAATTTGAAGCCAATTGGGAATTAAGGTTTTCATTACAGAAGTAGAAAAAAGAAATGAAAAAGAGCCGTGAATGCAAGCTTTTGATAAGTTGTAGGTGTGCTACACTCCAGTACCCCATTAAAGTTAGTGGATAGATACACTAGCCAACAAAGTGGGAATTTTCTGTGTGGCTGGCAGATGAAGGCGCTAACAGCAACAAACACATTAAATTGATAGTTAAAGACAAAAGTGTATTTGTGAATTTTGGACTTGTATTTCAAATGAAGATGAAAAATAAAGGTAACTATTAAATAGCAAATTTATGGAGGAAAATCTTAACATACTTTACTTTCCAACAATGTTTCGTTTTAGGTGAGCCACCATCCTCCAATATCAGCATGTCACGCTGAATCAAAAAACTTTACTTTCTGGCAAGGTAGGTGTATGCTGGAATGGGGAATTTTGTGCCATTTCTAAGGAACGGAAGAAGAGTTTTTATAAAATGAAGGTTTTGTATGCTCAGGAATAATAGCAGTTTGGAAATTTCATTGTGGAATAACAGTCAGAAAGAAAGCTTTTCTTGTTACTAGGTTGGAAATGGGAAAGCATGAATCTTTGGAATGGACTGCTTGTCTATAAGATGGAGAAGCAGAAGCAGATCATTCATCAAGTCTGCTCTGCCATTCAATGAATACATGGCTGATTGGATAAATTTCAACTCCACTTTCCTGCCTTTCCCCTATAACCCTTGGTTCCCTTGCAGTTTGAAAATCTGTCCATCTTAGACTTGAATACACTTAATGACCCAGCCTCAACAGCCCTCTGTTGTAAATAAAAATGCATAAGTTCATTACCCTCTGAGAGAACTAGTTCCTTTTCATCCCTGCCTTTAAAAGGTCAACCTGTTATTTTGAGATTATGCCCTCTGGTCATTGACTCTTCCAGATGGGGAAATAATCATTCCACGCCTACCCTGGCAAGTCCTCCAAGAATTTTTTTCTGTTTCAATAAGGTCACCTCTCATTATTCTAAATTCCAATGAGTCCAGACCCAACGTACTTAACCCCGCCTCATGAGAGTGTCCCTCAATACTTGGTATCAGCCCAGTGAACCTTCACTGGACTGCCTCCAATGCCAGTATATCTTTTCTTGGATAAGGGGCCCAAAACTGTCACTGTATTCCAGCTGTGACCAGACTGGTGCTAGAATAGTTTTAGCCTGTGAAATAAAAGACCAGCATTCTGTTTGCCCTCCCTATTGCCTGCTAAACTTGTATGCTACGTTTTTGGAATCTATACACAAAACTCAAACTCCTTTGTTCTGTAGCTTTCTGTAGTCTTTCTGCATTGAAGTATTATTCAGTATCTCTTTTCCTGCCAAAGTACACAATCTCACATTTTTCTATATTATATACATCTGTCAAGTGTTTTGTATCCACTTGTTTAACTTGTTTACAATCCTTTTGTAGACTCTTCGTGTCATCCTCACCACCTGCCTTCTCACCTGTTTTGTGTCAATGACGAATTTAGCTATTGTATTTGACTTTTCTCATTCAAATCATTAATATATATTGTAAATAAATGTGGCCCCAGCAGTGATAGCTGAGATACTCCACTAGTTACAGTTTGCCATTCTGAAATTGCCTCCCTTATATCAACCTTCTGGTCTCTATTAGTTAGTAAGTCCTCAATCTGTGCTAATATGTGACCTCCAATGCAATAGGCTGTTGTCTTATTTAATGGCCTAATGTGTGGAACCTTATCAAATGCCTTCTGAAAATCTAACTACATTGTATCCCATTAATCTCTCCTACTTGTTACTACTACAAAGAAGTGTGATAAATTTGTCAGGGTTGATTTCTCCTTTGTGAAGCCATGCTGACTCTGCTTGATCATATAATGTATTCCTAAATGCTCTGTGATTACATCCTTTATGATGCTCTTCAACAATTTACCAATCACAGATGTCAAACTAACTAGGTTATAACTACATTTTTTCTTATTCTTTCCATTTTTAAGTAAGACAATTACATCTGCAGTTTTCCAATCCTTCTGGACTTTGCAGAATCTAAGGATTTTTAGAAGATTACTATCAATGCCTCCACTATCTCTGTAGATATTTCTTTAAATATCCTAGGATGCATCCCATCAGTTCCAGGGAATTTATCAGTCTTGGTTCCATTTGTTTCCCTAGTACTTTTTCTCTAATATTAATTATTGCATTTATTTCCTTTCTACCTTTTGCCCCTTGATTATTTAGTGATTTTAGTGTCTTCTTCAGTTAAGACTTATGCAGAGTATTTATTCAATTCCTCTTCCATTTCCTTGTTCTCTATTATTATTGTTTCCTCCACCCCACCTCTTACCTCCACGCATGGATTCAACATCTTCTGATCCAAAATCATTTCTACCTCACCAACCTTTATTCTCTCTGTCCTTTTGACAAATCACATACTTTGTTTATTTAGCTCACAGCTTTGATCTCCTTGTAAGCATTCTCCATAATACCTATAGGATCCCAACCAGTTACATATATTTGTGCTGTTAATTCATTTATTTTGTTTCAAATACTATATGCATTTAAGTAAAGAACCATTTACCTTTTTACCATTTCTTACACATTTTGACCCTTTTTAGTGCTTTTTTTTCTATGTTTGTACACGTTGTGTAGTCTGGATTTCATTATCCAAATAGCTTCCCTGTAATTGTCTCCTATCCTCTTACTCTGTAAGCCTATATTTCCCCTCTCCCCAATCCTCTCCTGTCCAATTAATATAAGATCCTGTCTACACCCTTTATTCAATTTGCCAATGTACTTCTCCCAAACTACTACATTTTATTTACTTCATGCCAGTTTGCTTGTAGCCCATAGTAATCCCAACATTACTACCTTGGAGGTGCTGCTTTCTAATTTAACTCCTACATTTTCGAAATCTTTCAGTAGAACCTCTTTTCTGTTCCTTTCAATGCCATTGGTACCAAAGTGGAAGACGCCAACTGGATCCCTCCCCTCCCACTCGGAGGTCTTCTCCAGCCTCCCCTTTTGTTTATCAAAGAACGGCACATAAATCTTTACTACCCAAGAGCAGGTCAGAGGCTAGGAATCCTGCAGTATATAAATCAGTTTTCGAATTCTGTCCAGCATCTACAAGACACAAGTCAGGCATGTGATGGAATACTCCCCAGTTGCTTGGATCAGTGCAGCTTCAAAAACACTCAAGCTTAATACCATTCAAGAGAAAGCAGCCCACCTGTTTAACACCACATCCACAAACATTAGCTCCCTCCATTGTCAGCGCTCAATAGCAGCAGTGTGCACCACCTACAAGATATACTGTAGAAATTCACCAAGATTCCTTAGATTGCACCTTCCAAACCAATAACCATTACCATTTAGAAGGACAAGGGCAACAGATACAAATAAATACCATTGCCTGCAAGCTCCCTTCAAAGATATACACCATGCTGACTTAGAAATATATTGCCATTCCTTCACTCTTGCTGGATCAAAGTGCTTGAACTTTCTTGCTGAAAACATTTTGGGGCTACCTACAGGAAATTGACTACAGCGGTGTCAGTGACATCTAGTGATGGGAAATAAATGTTGACCTAGCTAGCAATGCCCACATTCTGTGAATGAACAAAAAAACCTTTCTGTGATGAACTTCATCTACCACCTGTCTGCCCATTCCAACAACTTATGTTCTTTTGAAGCTCTACTCTATCTTCCTTATAGGACACAATGCTTCAGAATTTCTTGTCTACAAATTTTGAAATTGTGCAGTTTGAAATTTCTTGTTGTTTCCATATTTTGAAATTGCCCAGTATATACCCAGTTCTGGATGATTCAGCTATTTCAGGAAGGACATGGGTTCCAACATTGACAACTACAGATATCCTTTTTTATCAGAAAACCATCTATTAAACACCACTCGTAACACATAGCCAAATTCATATCCACGTTGCTACCGCCACTTCTATTTTTTGCTCTCAACATCTGTTACCCCATGACAAAGTTAATTAAGGATGATTTCCCTTAACCTGGTGGTTTTCCTTAATTAGCCCACATTTGCTGCTCACGACTATTAATTTTATCCCAGGGTATTGTTTTTGGAAGCATTCCCCCACCCCCACCAGCACCAAAATTAACATAACTGACCTACAAATGTTGGTCTTATCTTTGCACATTCTTCTTTCGAATAAGATTGCAATGTTCCAGTTCTGTGGCATCGCCATTCACTCGAAGACTGGAAAATTACAATCTGATGCCTCCAAACTTTCAGTTTCTGCTGCTTCCTTAGATGTGTTTCATCTGCTTCTGGAGTCTTATCAGTTTTAACTGCAGTTAGGCTAATCTAACTCCTCTTTTGCCAATTTTAAACCTTTCAATTGTTTGAGTTCCCTTTCCTTTCACCATGATGTGAGTAGTATTTCCTTCCTGTCTTGCTCCATTGCTTACCATATTGACCTCAATGTTTCCATTTTGCTTAATGCTTTTAATTACCGATTCAGTTCACCAATTCACTTTATTTGATCTTCTGTTTTGGTACATGCATATTTCTCGGTTTTATATCCTCCATTCTCCCCTCGGAAATCTGAGCAAGGATTACATTTCCAAAACAAGAAATTACTGGGCATGTGCCATACACAGCAACAAATCAACAGATCTATGTTGCAAATTTAGAAAAGCTGCCTGTTCTATGACCAGTGCCAATAATTACATCTGATATCGAATTAATACATTTTTAAGATAAGTTGCTTAATTCTAAGACTTTTCAATGGATTGCAGCATTCAATATTAGCTAACCAAAAGAAGAAAGTGGAAATGAGAATTTATTTTTAGGCAAAGGGTTACTTGAATGTTGCCCCATCTGTTTCCGATTAATTAAAAGTCCATAATAATTTTTAAAATGGGATTTTACAAAAAGCACCAGATCATTTTGCAGCACTGAATGTGGCTATTTAACTCATGGCTCCTAAACTGGTTCTCTGGAAGAGTTATCTGCTTAGTTCCATCCCTCTACTTATTCCCTATTCTATTAATATATTTTTCTTCTTTTTCAATAGTTACTGATTTTTTTTTAGTTGTTGTGATGAACTCACTCCTCTTTCTGGTACAGAATTTGCATTGATGGAGTGTAGGTAGAGGAGCTATAGGAATGTGGGATATAAAATGAATTGGATAGCTCTTTCAGAATGCCAATTACAATGAACTGAATGATCTGCTGTGCTGTGTTCAATGAACACATATGATCTGTAAAATATTTGGATTGTTCATGTCATAGGAATGTATCCTATGATGCCTTACAATACTATCTGGAACATTACTGACAATGAATTGAACAGGAAGAGATTCCTTGAACCACAGTAAGAAGTGAATTGGTCAGAAAGCAGAAATGAATTAGGACTTTTTTTGGACGTGCATATTCTCCAATTAAGCAGAATACTTGCAGCTAAAAATATTACATGTTAAGAAGAGAATGGATAAGTAGCTAAATTAAAACAATAAATTACTAATTAATAAGCTTTAATTCAATATAAGATTATTATGTAAGTATAAAATAATTTCTGATCAGTCTGTAAGTGTCATTTTATATTTATGGAGTTTTTCAAACTCTCGTTTTAGACGTGAGGTGGAAGAACAAGTTCTGGGGTAAATCAATGGAGATTGTTCCTGTTGGTACAATTCATGTAACTCTACCAACGTAAGTACTATTGGAGAATGAATCCTGCTGCAGAAAAATAATTAAGCAAGTTTATATGGATTTGAAATTCAGATTGATAAAGCTAATATGATGTATTCCAAGAAAGCTCTTATGTTTTCTTTCTACCCATTACTGTCTAACAATCCTGTTGAATGCCAGGTTTTTCATTTAACTTTCTGTCCAGTTAGAAGGACTAACTTGATACATAATTATATATGATTGATCTAAGTTGATCCACCAAACTTTCACATTTTATAATGAGTGTACGTTAGTTTCAAGGTTGTATTAAATGTGAAAGAACAGAGAGGCTTCTCAAATTCTTAGAATGGCACCTAAAAATTTAAGGATTTATCTTTTTTCAGCAACTTTGGAAAAAGATTTTCCTTCCATTTATTTCTTAACCCATCATGTTACCTGCGTAATTTATCTCTGTAGCGATTTCTGTAACTGCCTCTTGCACAAAATTCAAGATGTTTTCTGTTTTATTCAAAACCTAGAAAATCTGTCTAGACCTGTCTAATAACTAAAGCTTAATTATTAGTAAGGTGGATGATGAAGTCATCATTAATCTGTATTTTTGATGTATATTCAATTTACTTTATGGGAAGAATTCTATCAAACAAGTTCCATTTGTTGCATTTTTAAAGCTAACTAAAGCTCATTCTTTTGTTCACTTTGCTGTATAATGAATTATAGTATTATTGGTCAAGAATTCAATTTTATATAATTTAGGTTCTTTGCCACATTACACCCACTTTGCACATGCTTATGAAATTTGCAGTGGGCTGATGCATCATTTACTTCATCTCCTGATTACTCACTGTTTACCTACTAATGTTGTATCAGCATCTTACTGATGCAGTTAATGTGATGGTTTGGAACATTTTCAGCAGATACTAAGGAATAATTTCTTAGTATATGTTTGAATAACTGCATCTTTATAAAACGTTTTATTTTGTGCAATGATGCACAGAATGGTGAAATATTATTTACTGTCTGCACAAATTCATATTCAACATATCCTTTAATCTCGACGCATATCCTAAGGCACTTCAACTGTATGAGTTATTTGCGTATCAACAAAGAACTGTATTCTTTCATTTAAAATCTAATTTTGCACATTTGCATGAGGTTAATTGAATAATGAAATATCTACTTCCATTTAAAAGAGGTCAAACAGTTTTGGCCAAATTCTTTCCATTAAAGATAATGGGAGGCTAACAATGTTAAGCCATGTTAAACCTACGTTTAGCAGCAAATGCTACAATGTTTAGAAGACCCAAGATGCTGTAAGAGATGCACTGTTCTTCTGTAAACTCCGCAAACACAGCATCAAGTGGGAGAACATTACTGCGGATGCTGGAATCTGTACTGAAAACAAAAAATGCTAGAGATCATAGCAGGTCAGGCAGCATCCATGGAGAGAAAGCAAGCTCTAATGAAAAGTCATCTACACTTGAAACATTAGCTTGCTTTCTCTCCATGGATGCTGCCTGACCCGCTGTGATCTCTAGCATTTTTTTCGTTTTCAGTACAGTATCTCAAGAACTGGCTCTCATTCAAGTAGACTAAGTGGTGTAGAGTCACTGTCCTGATACCATGGATATAGACTGAATCTGCCACAAAACATTGAGGCTTGTCTATTCCGGTATATTTGATCCTTTGCCAACATGGTGAGTCTAAATTACTGTCTAACAAACTTTTTGGCACTGAAAGTTAATTTACAAATGAAGTTAACATTTGTAGAATTGATTTTATGTAAAATGTGTATGTGTGTGTTCGCTTTTCCTTTCTGTCTATTTTATCTCTGTTAATCAAAACTTTCATTCTCTTCATTTTGAGACTTAGACCTGATTTTACGTTGAATGCACCATTTAAACTGATATTACTTGTTCAAACTCTGCATTGCCCATTAATTGTTCTTCAATCTGATTGATTGATTAAGAAACAAAAACAGAAATTGCTGAAAAAGCTCAGCACCATCTGAGGAGAGAAATCAGAGTTAAAATTTGGGTCGAGTGACCCTTCTTCAGAACTGATGGTAGCTAGGAAAAGGATGGTTTTTATACTGAAGATAGGTGGGGAAAGGAGAAGGGAAAAAAAATAGTTGGAGATGGAGCCCAAAGAGAGAAAAATACAGTTGGACGGACAAAAGAATGGATAAAGACCAGCCTAGGAAAATGAATAGCTGCTAATTGTTAGTAGCTGACAGTGGGTTTTGTGTGGTAGAAGCTCATGTGATGACAAGACCTGATGTGTGGGGGGTGGGAAGAAGCATGGAGAAAGGTGCTCAAGCCTGAAAATTGTTGAACTCATTGAGTCCAGAAAGCAGCAGCATTCCCAAATGGAAAATGCGATGCTGTTCTTCCAGCTTGGACTGAGCTTCGCTGGAGCACTGCAACAAGCCTGAGTCAGAGATGTTGGCCAAAGAACACAGCAGCATGTTGAAAGTGGCAAGCAGCTGGAAGCTCAGCGTCTTTTTTGCGAACAGAACTTGGGTGTTCTGCAAAGCGGTCACCCACTCTGCGCTTCATTTCCAATACAGAGGAGACAACATTGTGAGCAGCCTACTTCTACTTCCTTCCCAAAATTCACAAAAAGAACTGCCTTGGCAGACCCATCACTTCAGTCTGTACTGCTTCACTGTACTTATTTCTTCCTATCCTGACTCTATTCATCCCCCTTTGTTCAGTCTTTCCACTAAAATCAATGTTTTATTGCCAATTCCATAATTTCCTGTTTTCTGACCGTAGTCGCCGTGGATGTGCAATCCAATCCCTATGAAGATGGCCTGAAGGTTCTCTGCTTCCATGAAAAGAGGCATGAACAGTCCATCCACCATTAACCCCCTTCACTCGGCTGAGCTCGTTCTTGCTTTGAACAATGTCAACTTCAACTCCTCTCACTTTCTCCAAGTTAGAGATGTTGCTCTTGGTGTCCACATGAGTTTCGGTTATGCCTGTTTGTTTGTGGGATTTGTGGAATATCCACCCACCCACACCTCTTTCTCTAATAACATCAATGATGTAATCAGTGTTGTTGCTTCCTGCTTTCATCCAGAATAGGAAAAAAAATCGTCACTTTTGCTCCCAGTTTTCATTCTTCTTTCACTTTCACTTGGTCCATCTCAAAATCTCTCCCTTCTCCACCCTTGACTTATACATTTCCATTTATGGGGTTAGGCTGCCTGCTAATCTTCATTACAAGCCCAACTAGGGTGCACATCCATTTACCCTACTTGCCTACAAGGACTCCATTCCATTCTCACAATTTCTGTGTCTCTGTCATATCTGTTCCAAAGGTGCCAACTTCCACTGACATGACCGCCTTTTTCATTCAACTGAAGAATTCCAAACACCACCACCACCCCGTAGTTAACAAGGCCCTCAACCATGTCCGAACTATCTCCCACACTTCCCACACTTATGCACTTATCCCTTCTCCTCCGTCCCAGAACAATCACATAGTTCCCGTTTCCATCCATACTTTCCAGCCCATCAATCTCCATGTTCAAAAGAACATCATTTATCACTCCCTCTGCCTCCAGCAGAATGCCACCATCATACACCCCTTCTTTGCCCTCGACTGTCGGTATTTTGCAGAGACTGGTCCCACTGTGACAACTAGGTCCACTGTCCTCAATCCCCCATGGCATCTTCCCATACAGTCGTGGAAGGTATAGCGCTTAGTGATTCACCTATTCCCGATTCACTCTCCAAGGGTCCAAACACCACTTCCAGGTGAAGTAGAGTTTTACTTCTACTACTTTCAATCTGGCCTACTGTATTTACTGCTAATAATGCGGTGGTCTTTACATTGCCGAAACTAAATGCAGACACTTTGCAGAACACCATCACTTTGTAGGACTGACCCTGACCTTCCACTTGCTTGCCATTTCAAACTATCACCATGCTTCCGTGCTAATACTTCCACCCTGGGCCTACTACAGAGATCCGGCAAAGCACAATGAAAGCCAGAGGAGCAACGCCTCATTTTCTACTTAGCACTTAACAGCTTTTTGAACTCAACATCAAGTTCCACAAGTTCAAAGCATGAACACTATTTTCCCTCCCCCTCACCACCATCACCACCACTCCACCCCTCTGCTCATCAGAGTGAACCTTTTCACATATTTGCTTGTGGTTCTATCTGACTTTCAGCATTAGCAACCCTTTTGTCTTTTGCTGTGAGCACCCTCACAATCTATTCTAATCATTTCTTCTTCTCCCTCTGACAATATCATCATAACCACCATTTTCCAACTCCTTTCAATTCTGAAGAAGAGTCATTTTTGGACTCAAAACATAAATCCTTACCTTTCTCCATAGATGCAGACCTGTTGAAATTTTCCATTTGTTTTCCATTGCGCTCCACAAAACCACCAAAACAATCTACTTTCAATCATCAGCAAAATGATAAAAAGGGACATCATACTGACATCAATTAACACTTGCTCAGCAATAACTTGCTCACTGATGCACATTTCCAGCAGGGTCTCCGCAATCCAGGCCTCACTATTGACTTGGTCCAAATGTGGACAAAAGAACTGAATTCCCGAGCTGAGGGAAGAGTGCCTCCCCTAGAGTGAGGCAGCAAGGAGCCATAGCAAAATTGTGTCAGTAGGGTTCAGGAAAGAAACTCTCCACTGATTGGAGTCGTACCTAGAACAAAGGAAGATGGTTTTAGTAGCTGGGGTGCAAACATCTCCATTCCAGGACATTGAGCTCAAGTTCCTTGATGATATCCTGGGTCAATTCATCTTGAGCTGCTTCCTCAATGAAGTTGCATCCATGCGAACATTAGAAGTGCAGATTTTTCTGATGATTGCACGACCTTCAAGCAATTTTGCAACTCTTCAGATACTGAAACAGTTCATATCTTTATACTGCAAGAACTGGACAACATTTAGTCTTGGTCTGACGAGCAGCAAGTAAATTTATGCCATACAAGTTCCAAGCAATTTTCATTTCAAACACGAGCGAATATAACTACTTCCCCTAGGCAATCAATGGCATTATCATCTCATTCCTCATCAGTGACATTTTAGAAGCTGCCATTAATGAGAACTTTAACTGGACTAGCTACATAAATGCAGTGGCTACAAAACAGGTCAAAGACTGGAAGGAATTCAGCAGAGGATAACTCGCCTCTTGACTTTCCAAAGCCTGTCCACCATCCAGAAGGCACAAGTCAGGAGTGTAATGGAATACTCTCCACTTGCCTGATTGGATGCAACTCAAACAATGTAGGCTTGACATGGTCCAGGACAAAGCAGCATTCTGCGTAACATCGGCCTGTGAACTTCACGAGCAGCATAGTGTCAGCAGTGTATACCACCCAGGAGATGCACTGCTACAACTCTCCAAAGCCCCTTCGATAGCACCTTCCAGGCCCAGAACAGTGCTAAAACATAATTTAAATCAGAATTTTTAAAAATTAATTCTCAGCTTGTATGAGTTACTAATAAGACTGCTATTTATCCCCTATGGTTGGGTACAAATGAAGATTGCTTGGTGAGCCAATTTGTTGACAACTGTAGCCTGTATGGTGAATGTACTCTTTCAGTAGACCAGTGATTGATATAACTGAGGGGTTTGCTTGGCTACGTGAAAGGGAAATTACATGCCATATGCATTGGTGTTGGACTAGAACCTCACACAGGTCCAGGATGATAGGTTTCATTCTCAAGTTGAAGCAGTTATGTTTGCAACAGTCAGAAGGCTTTCCTGTCAAATTACTGATTATTTCAAGATCTTTTAAAACTGTGTTCAAATTGTAATTATTGCTCCAGGCCTTTGGATGAATGTTTCAGTAACAACCACTGTGTTAGAATAACTTAGAATTGAGCACAGATGCAAGCAGCAAACCAAAAGGAGAAAAATTAGCAGCCAGTGGGTTCCTGGTGCAAGACTTCTGGTTTCATTTGCTTTTCTACGTTGCAGCAGGCTTGAGAATCTGTGGCAAATTTAACTGGCAGTTAAATCACATTTTGCTAAGCATGGCTGTCAGCTTCTGGATAGTTTTGTGGCTATTGGCTACCAACCAGCATTTGGATGAGAGTGATGCCAGGGAATTTGGGGAGTGAGGGTTCTTGGGGCAGTCAAGTGGGCGAAGTGGTCCCAGCCTGGTCCGATTTCTTGTGGTCCTGCAGATTCCCTGGTCAGGTCACAGGTTCAATGATGTCATGAGCTTTGGTCAAGCATACTGAATAAGGACCCTACCAGATTTGGATAGGCAGTTTCCTTTCAATTTGTTTGAGGTTATGAAAATAATTATAGCCAGCAGAAAGTGAGCACTTAGTAATCTGTAAATGTAATTCATACAAAGAAACTTATCTGGAAACACAGATAGGTCCAGAAGTGAAGTGTTAATTTTTAAAACACTTGGAATTGAACAGAAATGCACTGATCTTTAATCCCCATCTGATGAACAGGGCTGCTGTTTAAGTGAAATTCTATTCATTTTGCATCTGATTTTGGGATTAACCTGTTGTTTTTGTGATCAAATCTTGCCATTCCATCAGTATTTTTGTTAAAATTATTGGCCTTGTTCAAGACTGTTAATGGATGTTATAACCTGTTGGACAAGGTTTTTTTTCTGTAAAATTGCTTAGTTTAAAAAGTTCCTCTAAATTTAAATAAATAACTATTCTTCGAACCTACACTGATTTTTCTGTCCAGGTTCTGCTAGTGTACTTGGATTTCCCCACTGGGAAATTTCAATAACAGTTGCAGGGAAACTTGACAAATCATTGAATTCCAGCCCAGAAGGTGGTCTTCTGGTCTGTTGTGCCAGCACTGATGCTATCTGTTCAATTACAATAGCTGGACTATATTTATTGTGAGCAACTGCAGATTTGTATCAATATTGATAAGTTTGTTTACTGTTTTTGTTTAAAGAGCCCAGAGCCACTCTTGTCCTTGTCCTTCACGTATGCACTTCTGCTTCTTCTACATGCAGTTTATGAAATCAGTACTATGAATTTAATCCTTTCTGCCACTACTGTCATCTATCTGCTGATGACCAACCATCATGACATATAATGGGTGGAAATTCATGATATCTCATGACTGCTGTCAGATCAAGAATTCCAGTGGCAAACAGCAACATTGTCCCTTGGAGTTAAAAGTCAGCATCAGATAGAAGCTAGAAAGACTAGAGTTTAGATGATTATCAGGGGGGACAAAGAATCCTTTGGAACAGCATGACTTTCACAGATTCTGTGCAAATAAAAACATGGCCTTGATTTTTGCAGTGGTGTTCTCAAATTTATCTTAAATAACTTGGGGCTATTTTCACTTTTCTCACAATTCTCAAAATGCAATAATGAATGGATTCAATAATTTTACATAAGCAAGCTGATATGGAGTAAATCTATTTATTTCTGTATGTCTGCAAAAGAAAAAAACAAATTGTTTGCTTCTCAGGTATGGAGATCATTATGAATGGAGTAAAGTAACCTCTTGTGTACACAATATTTTGAGTGGACAGAGATGGATAGAGCATTATGGAGACATTCTCATTAAAAATACGAATAGCAGCATTTGCCAATGCAAGTTGACATTTGTGAAGGTATGAAAGATTTCTTTCCTTAAAGAATTGAAAGGAGGCAAGCTGATGTTTTATGTAAACAGTTTAATATTTCTACAGGTCATCTTATATGTTTTAAAAATTATGCCTGCATCACATCTAACAAAAATGTGAAATATCAGCCAAGAGAATTTACTGGGTCAAATCTATATTTAGTTGTTACTAACCACTTAGCTGGCATTGGCCTACTTTTTCAAGCAACCACCTTGTTAGCTTAAGATGAATTTTAAAATTGTGCAGCTTTTTTGTGAGGGAACTGTGTGCTGCTATGAGAATCATTCCTCATTGAATAACCTCGAAGCAAATTAGAAATTCTGAAGGAGAAGAATCACTTGGCTGCCTTGAACTTTCCACTGTGTGTGTAGTAGTTTTAGTCATGTAACCTTCCTTGCTTACGGCCCACTGTCAAGGACTTTTAAGACCAGGTTAAGTCTTAGTTTTTTGTAAACATCATTATTATTCATTTCCACAGTTTTTTTTTAAAAAAGGCAACGCAACAGGTCTAATCTCATTTTGTGCACAGGCAATGAATCTGAAATGTACAATGCCTGCCCAAACATCATTGCACCTATATTTCCTGAGGATATTAAAGAAAATGCCACCATATCAAGAAGATTTAGGTTGTTTGCTACCTCATTCTCAAACCACTAGTGATTCTGGATTTCAGAATGTTCAGAATTTTGCTTGAAAGAAAGTGCTCGGGATAAAGGGCAGCACGGTGGCACAGTGCTTAGCACTACTACCTCTCAGCAGTAGGGATGTGGGTTCGGTTTCAGACTTTGGTGGCTGTCTGGAGTTTGCACATTCCCCCTGTGTCCGCGTGGGTTTCCGCCAGGTGCTCTGGTTCGTCCCACAGCCCAAAGATGTGCAGGTTAGTTGGATTGGCCGTGCTAAATTGCCCTTTAGTGTCAAGGGATGTGCTGGCTAGGTAGATTAGTCATGGTAAATATGGGGTTACACGGATAGGGTGGGGGAAGGGGGTCTAGGTGGAATGCTGTTTGGACGGTTAGTGCAAACTTGATGTGCCAAATGGCCTCTATCTGCAAAGCAGGCGTTCGATGATAAAGTGCAGATCATCCAGGAATTCTAGTATAGTATGTATCTTTCAGCTATTAAGCAGAAAAAAATGAAAAAAATTGACTTTAAATTTAATAAAAACTATTAAAACAACAATCAAAGATCTCCACAATAACCACACGATTCTGCTATTTTGTGTTAACTTAGTATGACTAGAACAGATTTGCAGGACGATTGAAGACAAGACCTCTAAAACAATTACCTCAAAGTAATTGGAATGATTGAGATTAAGGCCTGAAGTTTGCTTGACTCTGCAAAGCTGATTTAGGAATAATTGCCTCAGATAATCAGATTTTTCAGGGGGTGACAAGATGATGATGTGAGTGATAATGGGAGTTGGGGCTTGTTGCCCAGGAGTGATATTAAAGCAGCCTGTGGGTTGCCAGTTGTAGAAGTGGATTGTCTGAAATAACAGTGATGGCACTCCATCACTTTATCCCAGCTTTACAAAAAAGAACAATAAAACAAAAATTCCACTAGCACTCACCATTCATATCCTCTCATTCCAACACTTGCTCTCCTCATGTCCAATCCATGCCAACCAAAAGTTTCATACCTCCCCACCTCTCAATAGTTCCCTGACCTATATACCCTGAACCAGCCACATGCCTTTTTATAACCGCTCTGCCAACCCACGCTATCTAACCACATGCCTTTGCCATTGCATCCTCCAGGCTAACCCACCGGGTGTCTAGTATAACCAGAAATCTGAACTAATGCTGAGATGAAATGAAGTTCTTAGTTTAAAAATAATATGCTAATTGATTAAGAAAAACTCATTCAATTGATTTAATTTCCTTTAACTACTTAATTCCTTGAAAAATAAGCACTTGGATACACAATCCCGCGTTAAAGATTTTAATGAGTAGTCAAAACTGTCAGTCAAATTAGGAATTGATGGGCACCCCACTATGATAGGTGCGAAATCAGTTAAGCAGTACAAATCCTGTAATAACCCTCAGGTTTGTGTCAAGAGACAGCATGAAATGGAAAATACTGATTTTAGTTTTGCATTTTTACAAAATTTAAATACCAAAAAATTTAAATACCTCGACAGCTTGATTGTTTAATTGTGTTTATCCGCTTTTTTAAAATAGACATTCGTGTCTGCTTTTCATGATCCCAAAGGGTACTTGACCTGTCCCAATCTTGCTCTGGATTTCCCCAATAGGGTATACTCTAAAGAACACTGTCAGCTTTAGATCATCTTCTAATAGGTCTGACCATCTAAAAAGTCATCTAAGGTTTGAATGCATCTGTATCCCCCGAACCACAATTGAGCAGAGCACAACCTGCCCACATTCCGTCTTTGTTGGAAATGTTGCGTGGTGCACAGAGGACAAGACTTTGAGATTCAGGGCTCAGTTGCCATTTTTTGCTAAGCCAGAGATCCTCTCCATGCTTACAAAATTCAGGCCTAAATTTTCCAAGACAAAATGTCAGGTTGTCAGTCACAGAGCAGTGGATTGTGACCTTGATGTATCTGCTTTGATATGTATCGGTTAAATTGAAGTTGATGTGTTATTAAATTTAGGATTAATGTAAGAACTGTTAATGTTATTTCGCTTGTAAAATTTCCGCTTCATGAAAGATCCACTTTTAACACTCACTGCTATTCTTAGTACTTGAATGCTTATTGGTGGATTTCTCATTATTCTGTGTTGAAGGGCTTTCTTGCAGTTTACAAGTTATTGTTGATATTTTAGGCAAAATATTGGAATTCAAATGTTAATGAGGTTGAAGGGACAGTAATGGATGAAAGGGGAAAAGTAGTAAATCGACTGTTTGGGAGATGGCATGAAGGTATATATTGTGGAACACCCCCATCGGCAACCTGCATCTGGAGACCAAGTAAGTGACTTCGTGTTAAACAACTTTTATCATTGAACTAACTAAGTTCACTGCAAAACCATTTAGTATTTTACGAAGTTTTATGAAGTTCGACACTTTGTGGCATTGTTTTTGAAATAAGGTAACTTTTTATTCTGTGCTTTTCAAAGAAAGGACTGTGGTCCTTGGTAGCAAATTTTAAATTCAGAATTTTACATACTGGCAACGATCAGCAAGTCAGACATCCTTGTGGAGAAAAACAGTGTTGAAGTTTCAAGTTTAGACAATCGAAACATGTTTGATGAAATATTGAATCACTTGCAGCATTGAACAGAGCCTTGCGCGGATGACAGATGTCTTACCAGCCAGCTGTAATCATCAGTCTCTCTGTGTCCATATTGAGTCTCTCGATCTGACACTGAGTGCCTTTTTGTAGGTCAGTAATTGTTCAATTAAGGGCTTCAATTGGCAGTCAGGTGACAAGGTCATGTATGAGCCTTCCTGCCAGCAATCTAATTGGGGTGGAGTGTGGAAAACAGGCGCTGCTTACTCTTCCACCAACTAAATGTGTTCCCCAACTCCAAGCATGCTGCTAAAGAAGGATAAACATACCATCCATTAACTCTTTCTGTCCATAGATACTGCTTTCCTTATTTACTGATATTTGCAGCATTGGTTTTATTTTCAGATTTTTGACATGTGTGTTTTGCTTTTGTGTCAGGATTATACAGGTTGGCCAGAAATAGGAAAACTGAAATTTAATGCGGTGAAGTGCAAAGTGGTATAGTTTTGTACAAAACAGGAAGAGACAGTACTAAAAAAAAAATCCATCTTAAAGGAAATGTAAAGCTTAGAACTGTGCAGGTATATATGCACAAATCTTTGAAGGTAAGAGAGCAAGTTGAAAAGGATGTTTGTTCAGGATAAAACACGAGATCCACTGACCTCTGGTAGATCCACAGTTCCTCAGTGAAATTTCAGCTGAAGATATGTGCTTATGGCTGCAATGGCAGCTTAGAGCATTGCGTTTTGATAGAACTGTATGTACTGCCAGCTGAGTTTCCCCCTTCTCTGCAATTAAAAAAAAAAACACCAGGGAATAACCTGGACATTGATCTAAACCTCTAAAGATCTGAAGAATTAATGATTAGTGTCTTATTTGGCAATGTTTTTGCCACATGTTCAAGTGAGAATGATGTATGGATGTTGAAATGATACCCTTTGACATAGCTTGGAAGGATTCTAAATATTCTAAGTTGATGCTTAATAGTTTCCATCAGTTAGTTTTATCAGTTATTGTGGATATTTGATAGGTATTTCTAAATCTACTGTATATTACCTAGTACCTGAATGCTTCTAATATTTATAAGTGCACGTTGGATTGATATATTTAACTTAGTTGTTTGGTTAATAAAGATAATTGTTTGTTTATAATTGCAAGAAATGTAGCAGGTGGCCAGGTCGTTTTTACAGCTACATGTACCTCAAGGACTTCAGTTTCCATAGCAGCTCAGGAAAGAAGTCTGTGTAGGCTTTTTTTGTGCATGACAGTCTGTATTTGCCTACAACTGATGTGAATGGTACAGAGGACTTCATTTTGTGAATGTCTGCATCTTAATTGGAGATCCATTTACTTCAGAAAATCTGAGTAATTTTTATTATATCAATTGACGGGCCTGAAGCACATTTCAACCCTTTACTAGTATAAAGCAGAATCGTGAGCTATTTTACTCAGTAATGCTTTGAGAGTGTTAAGTAAACAATTTTTTGATTTTAGACTTGCATCATCATTGTCCCTGGAGATTGATCAATACTGAAGTGGATTTTTGATTGCTTCTCCCAAGTTACTTAACCCCTAGTTTCTTATCTTTGTGTGTGTTATTGAAAATTCTGTCTGGTTTATAGGAGCCACAAAGTCTGCTAAAACAAAATTGATACTGAATCCGAATCAAATTGTGAGAATGCAAAAATGTATCATTAGGTTCACCCCCTTGACTGTCCAGCTAGGCAACAGTTCATGTGGGAGTATGCCCACTATCCTGGATGCTATCCATGATGTTTAAATTTTGCACAGCTCCCAGGTGCCTCAAATGCTCACTTCCCTCATTTTCACTAGAACTGTCTTTTTGGTACCCCTAGAAGACATGGCTAATAACTCCAGTGTTTAAGCTTTGGATTGAAACTGAGTATCAGTACAATGTTGCCCATGCATCCTCTAGAGACATCATTGAAGAGTCTACAGACGATGTCCAGGCAACAGAAGAACCACTCAAAGATCATTCACCAGACAGGATTTCCAGAATAGTGATTGTTTTCAATAACCTGCTAGCCCAGCTCTGCAATGGAGTAAGAACTTAGAAGAAGGGACATTTGATTAAGATGTTGAAGGAACCAATGATGATGAAAATGCTGAGGAAGCCAAGGCAGTATATCAATGAAGCAGACAGACCTGAGAGACCCTGATAGTATCTCAATTTGAGGATGAACAACTTTGTATTAGCATCAATGTGCATTTAGAAATAAGCACCAGTTATGGCGCAGAGGTATTCCTACAGTAAAGGGAATGCTCGCTTTTTACCTTCAAAATGTTAAGATACTTTGTTGTCATTAATTGTAAGTTGATTTGTTTCCCGGCACAAATAATGCCCTTATCAGTTTATAGGCCAGAGTACCAGGGTGAAGTTAGGAATGATCACATGGAAGCCGCATTTACGTGATTCAAACTTCATTTTGCAAGGGACATTCTTCCATTACAGAAATAAAGAGGGCCTAAACTATATCAATTTAATACCCAAAACTCAAACATCTGTATTAAGTTCCTGTTTTCCAGAGGTTATTTTCCTTCTAGAGTGCAGCAGATAACTCTGAGTCCTCTTTGCACAGCTCCAAAGGATATGTGTGAGAGCGTGCGCATGAGTAATCAAAGTAATCTGCAAGGAAAATGTCAGAAAAAGTCAGAAGCCTTAACTGATTGTACAACAGTCCGGTGGTCTCTTTCAAAGTGCAATATTTGTGTCAAGTCTGACAGAATGTTGACGCCCATGTGTTCAAAGTGACTTCAGTGTTGTTTAATCTTTTCCTACTGGTACATCCCTGGTGCCATCTTGACGACAGCAGTAGTAGCAGTGCTTGAGGAAATCTGCTTCCTTAGATGACTTTGGTGAGCCTGTTCTGGTAGTCTGGAGTTCAAATGGTTCGGATCTGCTGGCCAGGCACAGTCACTAGCCCATCTGTCTGACCTGATGGAGGTGCTGTGTCCCGGGAAGAGGATATGGCTAAGCACCTCTAGGATGTCCTGAGATAATCATCTCTGTGTGCCTGTATGTTGTACCTTTTCCTTTTAAGTCTGCAGTGCCAAACCTTTGTCACCTGTTAAAAGGATAGAGCTGCTGAAGGGAGATCAAGGTCCCCCAGCTCTCTCTCACCTAGAGAGTGAATTATTGCATCCATAGCTTGAGCGATGGAGTGAAGGTTCCTGCATTTACCCAGCAGATACTGATTGTTCGGCTAGACCTGGCTTTCCATGGTAACAACTACCCATTCGGTGGAGACAGCCACCCACTTGCTGGAACCACAGCATCAGACAGTACTTCATCCTAGTCTGTGTGTTGTCTCTGGCATCTCTGCGAGATGTTTCTCTACTTGTCTATAAATCTCCATCAGCTCATTATTAGCTGAGTCCAGAGGCCACTTGTATTGGACTGCACAGGAGCCTGTTTTCTAGCAGTCCTTCAAGTGTCTGAGATCTTGACTTTCTTTTCCTCCTTGTTCTTTGTGCTTCTCAGTATTACACTCACTGGAATGTGACTCTGACCTTACTGTAGGTGACTTGCCCAGCATTGTGCTGGTAGAGAGTGGGGAAGAGAGGGTTAATGCCGCATCCTCTGTTGCTTGAGACTGTTCTTCCTCAGAGGTGTTGTTCAAGGTCTGGGGCACATACAGTGATCATTGTGCATGTGTGCAACTGAGAGGCAACATTACTCATGGACCATGGGGTCTGGTCATCTTTGTGCTTATTGTGCACATTCTTCTGCTAAAGGAGAGAAGCATTAAGCGATATTAGCATGGGTACGTGTGCACTATGCCCGCATTGAGAGATATGGATAGAGTTGTCAGTTTCCAGATCTGTGGTGGTCTGAGAGAATAACCGGTTGGAGCAATATGTTATGCAAAAGTTGAATGTTAAGGGTTCTGAATGAAGGTGTCGGCAAAAACAACGAACCATTTTATGATGTCTGTGCCTGTGAAATCTGTGATCTGTTCATACTAAAGCAGTGTTTTCTGGTTGTGTTTTCTCTTCATACAAACTTTTAGTGAAAAGTTACCAGATATGAACATTCTCCTACATGTGGAAAAAAGTCAGTGAGCTGATGATGTGAGAGCTGCTGAGTGTTGTAACTCCTTTTAGTGGTTTAAGTGTTAACCTTGGCGGATGTGAGAGAGGTAATACCATAATGGTGCGAGTACATTGGTAGCTGCAATGAAGTTTGCAAATGAGACATTTGATAGTGTCAGTCCTCTGCAGTAACAACCTTACAATGTTAATTTGCACTTAGAGGGGCATAAAGCATTGAGTAGATAGTGGTACATACCTTGGCAGAGCAGAGCAGATCATTCATCCTCTTGTGGCACAGGAGCCATGAATAGGTGCTGCCACCTGTGCTCAGGCTGCTTTCATCAGTTTCGTTGGCCTCCTGTTACGATTCCTAGGAAAAAGAATTTCCCTTCACTCCTGGGCAGTTTTAAGGACAATATCTAGAGCTACATTGTTAAAGTGTGGCTCCACTTTTTGCCTGGTCTCTGACATCTTCAGGGAGGGTGAAGATGATGAGCAGAGGTTAAGGATGTTACTGGATTGTAGAGAGTATCACACTGTCTGGAAGTCTTTTAAAGATAGTGCCCAGAAAGTCCTGGCTGGGAACAGAGATCCTGAATGTCTGCTCATATTATTTGGCGGTTTACCAATTATTGCATATATATGGAGCTGAGAAGAACATATTTGCACAAGAAAAGCCAACTGGACCCTGAGTGGAAGTATCTGCCACTTTTATTCCTCACTTCGCATTTAATTTTGAACAACCAAAATTCCACCTTTTGGAACTGAGTCTGTAAAATTAAATTTGTACATGATACCTGCAGTCTACTCTTGATTTAACATTACTTATTTTAAAACCATCTGATTTATTGTTTTTAAAACACTGATTTCACACGTTTCCTCTGTCAGATTGCTTAATTTGAATTGCTGACTATTTCAAATTCTCAGTTAAAATGTGTACACATGATCATGGTTAGATTATCTATAACCTGTCACATTACTACAAAACCAGTGAGTGAATGGAATGAGATGAGCATTTTTAGGTATCAGTGAACATTTATATATTTTCATAACAATAATTTAATGGTACACAAATCACATTGATTGCCTAGATGATAGGTCACCTCAAAATAAATTGAATGATTGTTCACTTGTTACTCAGTGAGCTTATGCATTGCAATATTGTTATTTCACCAGGCCAGCTATCTTTTTACAAGACCCTACAGTGAACTTAGATTACAATGCTTTTTTTGTTCAGTCATGGGATATGGGTGTCTCTGGCTGGCCAACATTTATTGCCTGTCTCTAGTTGCCCTTAGAAGGTGGTGGTGAGTTGCTTTTTTGAACTGCTGTAGTCCATGTGCTGTAGGTAGACCCACTGTGCTGTTATGGGGAATTCCAGAATTTTAACACACTGAATGGAGATATACTTCCAAGTCCGGGTGATGAGTATCTTGAAGGTGAACTCGCTGATGGTGGTGTTCCCATGTGTTTGGGACCCTTGTGCTTCTAGATGAAAGTGGTTTGGGTTTGGAAGCTACTGTTTAAGGATCTTTGGCAAATTTCTGCAGTGCATCTTGTAGATGGCACGCACTGCTGCTACTGAACTTTGGTCAAGAAAGTGGACGTGGTGCCAGTCAAGCGTGTTACTTTGTCCTGGATAGTGTCAAGCATCTTGAGTGTTGTTGAAGCTGCACCCATCCAGGCAAGTGGGGAATATTCCATCACACACCTGACTTGTTACTTGTAGATGCTGGACAGGCTTTGGGAAGTCAGGAGGTGAGTTACTCACTGCAGAATTCCTAGCCTCTGACCTGCTCTTGTAACCACTGTTTATATGGCAAATCCAGTTGGGTTTCTAGTCAGTGGTAACCCCCAGGATGTTGGTAGTTGGGGTTTGAGTGATGGTAGTGCCATTGCATGTCAAAGGTTAGATTGGAGATGATCATTGCCTGGCATTTATGTGGTGCTAATATTACTAGCCACTCTTCAGCCAAAGCCTCGATATTGTCTAGATCTTGTTGTATTTGAACATGGACCACTTTAGTATCTGAGGAGTCATGTGTGAGGCTGAACATTGCGCAATCATCTGTGAACATCCCCACTTCTGACCTTCTGGAGGGAAGGTCATTGATGAACCAGCTGAAGGTGGTTGGGTCGAGGACACTACCCTGAGGAATTCCTGCAGAGATGTCCTGGAGTTGAAATGACTGACCCCCAACAATCACAACCATCTTCCCCTCCTGTGAGTGGTTTTTGGGGTGGATGCAAGGAGTCCTATAAGAGCAGGCAAAGGAGATTAACCGTTTTTGCCTTGAGGCTGATAATCAGAAAGTGTTAGCTCATGATCCCTCTTGGGATCTCAACCACCCTTTAGGAAGCTCTGTTCTACAGCATTATTCTTGTGCCAAAGGTGATTCTGCATTGGAAGCCTCTTCTGTCTTTAATGATGTCGGAGGTAAACCCACAGCAAGGTTTTTCAATACATTTCTGTCAAAACTGAGAAACCTGGAGAAAACAAGGGCATCTGATTTTTAAATAAAGTGTTTTGTATTTTTGTGCTAAATTTGGCAAGTTGTCATCTCTGCTCCACATATCGCACATGTATTCAGGACTCTGGGGGGTTTGATTTCACAGTTTCTGAATGTGAAGCTAAGAAGAGCGGCGTCTTTTTTTAAAACAGCACCTTTTTTTCTGACGGTCACGGCCTGTAAAAAAAATTGATACACATTATATGTCATTATGGGACCACTTGTTGAGTTGTGAGAAGATGCTGCAGTGTTTAAAAATCCTTCTGCTCAGTTTCCATCTTTAATCTTTTAAATTGCAGTAAGAAAGGATAGTTAGCATTGTTTTGTATCAAATTGCATTTGGCTTATTAGCTGAATGTATGATCTTTGGTTTTATTCATCTAAACTTTTGAAACTGGCTTCTTGTGTCAACTAAGTTCAGGCTCCATACTGTAGGAGCAATGGAACAGCAAATCTCTAGTATCCAGAGCACATGGGGTGCAGAGTCATTGGTTGATATTAACTGTACTTTTTGCCAATTTATATATTTTAATAATCTTCTCATAACTAAGTAAAGGGATGGATTAGCTTATTGATTGGTAAGTGAGCAGAACATTTGGCATAGTTCTTTTAAATTACTGAGGTTCAGATATGAGCTTTGTCAAGGTCTCTCACCCTTTGCATTCTAATATCTATGTTCTCATACATAGGAAACAGCAATTGTACTGGCACTTGAAAGTGCAAATTTATAAATGTGCTGTTGGTGTGACTAAGCCTGTTTTTGGAAACTGAGCTTTGAGAGCCAACTCCCTGCATTTCTACCAAAGACTCCATTGGGAGGGTTGCCATTAGCAGGATTGCTCTTTCCAGACAAGATGATTATACAGACTACAAACACTTGTAAAGTGTTTAAGTAGATATCAAAACTCAAAATGTACTCAAATCACTCTTTAGTTTTTTTGACAAAATGCTAAATTTGTTGAGTTAATGCCCACAGTTTCTTTTGAAATCAAGTGTTTGTTGAATCTTTTTGATTACAGGCATTTTTTCTTTGATAATTTAATGGCAAGTGTGAAAGATTTCTACAAGTGAAAAATGCACTGTTCACAGGATGAATCAGTAATTTCACTAGACTAGTAATTAAGAGGCTCAGGCTAAAAGTCCAGGAACATGGGTTCAAATCCCACCATTGTAGCTAGTAGTATTTGAATTCAATTAATAATTCTGGAGTTGAAAGCTCATTTCATTGCTGTTGACAATGCAGCTGCCTTCAAGTGTCTAATATCCTTTTGGGAAGGAAATCTGCCGTCCTTTCTTTATTAGGCCTACATGACTTCAGACTGTGTGACTCCAGACCCACAGCAATGTGGTTGACCCTTAACTGCCCTCTGAAATACCTGAGTAAGCCACTCAGTTCAAGGGCTACAAAGGATGGGCAATAAATGCTGATCTTGCCAGTGATACCCACACCTTATGAAAGAATAATGAAAATTCAACTTAATCTGTGTTGAGTAAACTATTTGGCTAGGGTAATGTATGGAATCAACAACTTCACTAAGCAAAGCTTCTATTCATACTTATTTAAAATTGGAAAAGACTCAGATTTGCCATTTAAAATGTAATTGCACGGTCTTCTCTATCAAGTTCAAATGGATTTTCTGAGAATTTTCCCTTTAATTTTCTGCAAATGATTGATTTATGTTATTGTAATTTGTGCAGTTGTTGATGTGATACTCCATTTTGGTTTGACATTTGTGTGTTGCATGTTCCTATGATTTATGTATTTAATCATCTTTGTAGATGCCATGCCAAAAGACTTTGAGCAGTACTACGGTCTTACCAAATACGCACTAGGATTGAATGAAATGGAACCTGATGAAAAGTTATATCTACCACGCACTGATACAAGATTTAGACCTGATCAAAGGTATTTTTTTTTTAATGAATGCAACACCTCAGTTGGCCTTGTTACTTTCCCAATTCTACCTTCACAATAAAGAGCACAAGACACCGAATTGCAAGAAGTTACTGTTGAAGTAGACCAGTCAGCCCTTCTTTGTTAATAAATCCAAAGAGTTTAAGGTTCTTGCGAAGATTTGTAGTTCGGCTTGTGGGTGAGATTGTTGACTTGCTCACCAAGCTGGCTGGTTGGAGTTCAGATGTTTCATCACCATGCGTGGTAACATCATCAGTGCAGCCTCCAATGAAGCAAAAGAAGGGTCTAGGTCCGAAACGTCAGCCTTCCTGCTCCTCTGATGCTGCTTGGCCTGCTGTATTCATCCAGCTCTACACCTTGTTATCACAGTTCTACTCCGCTTAGTATTCATATGACCCAGTTTGTTGAGGTGTTTTGTGTCATTTCCAGTTCTTTTTTGCAAGGGTTTGTATCTGGGGTCTAATTTCACATGTTTATTGATAGCATTACGGGTGGGGAACCCGGCCTGTAGGAATTCCGGTGCGTGTCTGTGGGTGGCTTGAGCTAGGATGGTCATGTTGTCCCAGTTAAATTGATGGCCTTCATTGTCTGAGTGTACTGAAAGGAGAGAAAGTTCTTTGTGTCGTTTTGCTGCTGGCTAATATTTTGTGTATCCTGATGGCTAGTTTCCTTCCTGTCTGGCCGATGTGATATTTTTGGCAGTCCTTGCACAGTATTTTGTATACTCTGTTGGGTCCTGCCTGTCATGGATATGGGGTCTTTGGTCCTTGAGAGTGTTTGTCGTAGTGTGGCTGTGGGTTTGTGTGCTGTCTTGTTTCCTAGTGGTCGTAGGAGTCTCGTTGTCAGTTCCAGTATGTTCTTGACATACGGTACTGTGGCCAGTGTAGTAAGTCGCATTGTGTCCTCTTGGTGTTGTCTATCTAGTAGGCTTCTGCAAATGAAGTTGGTGGGGTATCCATTGACAGCGAAAACCTTGTACAGGTGCTCTTCCTCCTTCTTGCGAAGTTTGGGTGTGTTGCAGTGGGTTGTGGCCAGTTTGAATAGTGTCCTAACACAGCTTTGTTTGTGAACATTGGGGTGATTGCTGTGGAAATTAAGGATTTGGTCAGTGTGGGTTGCCTTCCTGTATACTGTGGTTTGAAATTCCCCGTTCGCCATTCATTCTCCCCTGACTCTACGTGAACTCTAGCAAAACACTAGCAGCAAAATGACACTACCAACTTTCGCTCATTTCAGTTGACTCATACGTGAAGGCCATCAAGTTAATTGGGACGATGTGATGGTCCTAGCTCAAGCCAACCATAGACACGCACGGAAATTCCTAGAGGCCTGGTTCTCCATCTGTAATGCTATCAATAAACGTGGACTCAGACCCCATATTCAAACCCTTGCAAAAAGAACCAAAAATGACACAAAACACCTCAACAAACCAGGTCATATAAATACTAAGCGGACTAGAACTACATCACTTCATCAGAGGCCACACTGACGATGTTACCTCGCATGGTGACAAAACATCTGTACTACAACCAGCCAGCTCGGCGAGCAAGTCAACAACCGAATCCAGAGGGTTTCAAAGGCCCATAATTTTCGTAACATGTTCCCCAAAGATTTACCAGCATTACTGTATTTGCAAGTTCATTTCTTGCGCTTTCAAAGCTGTTTTACAATGGGTTTCTATGTTCAGCTCTGGGCACCATACTTTAGTAAAGATGGAATGGCCTTAGTTGAGCTACAGAAAAAAATACAAGAGAATGGTTACAGAGATTTGAGTTAGTTGGATAGATTGGCGGGTTTGAGGTGGTTGTTCTTTGAGTTGAAAACGTTAAGAGGAGATTTAATGAAGGTATTCAAAATCATGAGAGATCCAACCATAGAGAAAAGGCAACTTTATCTCTCCAAACCTTCCCTATTTACGTACTTATCCAAATGTTTTTCTAAATGTTGTAACCGTACCTGCATCCACTCCTACTCTCTCTCAGAATTGGGATCATCTACAAACTTGGATGTTCAACTCTATTCTTTCATCAGTCATTAATTAGTGAAAAATTGAGACAAATAACATCCTTAGGATCACTTGGCCTGCCCATCAGTTGAACTGCATTCATACCCTTTATTCCTATGATGTGGCTCCTACCTTTTATCTAATTTCCAGTCGTACTTTAAACGCTATCTCCCGTTCAGAGCATTTTTCTTTTAATCTGTCAACTTTATTAGATACCTTTTGGAAGTTCAAATGGATAACACTAATAAGCACTCCCTTATTACCTTAATCATAACCTTTTCTTTAAACAAAAAAGCAGATTAGTCAGAACTGGTCCATTCTGGCTTTCTGATTCATGCATATTTGCTCAAGTGCTGAGTCACTAGGTGACCGATTCAGAACAGTTGAATAATCTGGTGGTATTTGTTTGAACATCCCCTTGTGCATGTGTTGTATACAACATGACATTGTGGAAACAAATTGTTACTTCAGCAACCACATATAAACAGTTCCATCAAAAAAATGTACATTTTGTTTATGCTGCAAACATTGATAATACACACACCCAAATACACATTCCTCTGTGATTAATCATTACGAATCCATTTTATTTGCACTTGGGTGTGTGCCTTGCGTCATCCCACAATTACCAGGACTCCTACAGTCTGAAATATTACACATAACAGCTACCATTCTATTCGTGAAAGACAAGTAGCATGATTGTGTCCAACTGGATTTTTTACATTGAATTTAAAGAATTTGTTCTTCTCAGATTAATTATTGAGATATGCCATGTTGGTAGGTGTTACAATGAAAGGTTCGAGCAGAGAAAGTGCCTCTTTAGTAGTAGTCTACAGTAGACTGGGTGTGTTTTCAAAATCTGGTACCTTTGAATATAAGATTTGTTTTTCATTGATAATGTTAGTGTTTGTATATCGCATTTTTCATTTGATTTTCTGCGCACTGTGCAGTTTAATGCATCAGGAAGTGTGCTTACCAATACCATAATGTTCCCCATTTTTGTTCACGTTTGTATTTTACCTTAAACTTGTACTATAGTCTTCAATGTAATTCGTCTGTTTGTTTGCTGAGTCTATCACTTAAGAGTCTCCAAAGTCAGAATTTAATTTAAGAATGTGTTGGTGTTTCTAAAAAGTCTGTTTTTGATTGGACAACCCAGTTCGGACAACAAAGGTGGCTCTATACTACTTGAACCACTATTATGTTTTGACACAACAGAACTACCAGACAACCCTCTCCGGAAGAAAAAAACACCACCAGTCCCTAGCCCTAACACTACCACTGGAATCAAATAGCTGTTTGATGACAGCCAGGCAAGTGATTGAAGAAATCCTTCCTGAGACAAAATGTGACCTTCAGTCTTCCACTGGAACCTGTGACATTGATTTACCAGATGACAAAGACTAAGAAAATGTCAGGAACAACAAGAGGGGACCCTTTGTTGCATTAGCCAACCTGACCAAACTATTTGACTGTCTGTCTGCTTCCAGCCAGATGTAGACTTAAAAAAAAACCCTCAAAGCCCAATATGTTAAAATAGGTGCTAATTTTATTTTTAGTTACTTCACCTTGTAATGGAAATTTTGATGAGTGTGGTAAAGCTACCTCCCTGGCTGTTGGCTAAACAACCTTCTAATTGGATTGACTCTTAGCACCTGAAATATCTGACACTGTTGCAAGACTGAAATCTAAGTTTGTTGAATAGCTTAAATGTACAATTCAGGAATTCTAAGTCAGTTGCTGTTTGACCTTCAGAAGGAGTGTGTGATTTCATGCTGAGTTGGCAGCCTGCTTCAGACCCTCCATCATTGCTTCCAAGTTGCTGGCTGGAAAGAAGCCTATGCTTTGCCTGCAAGAAGGAAGACCACCTACCAAGGAATCTATTATTGGACACTGACATCCAAGAAGTTATAGTTTGCATGTAATGAATTTTAATACCGCTTGGTTTACCAAAACTTGTAACATATAACCTATCTTCTCTTCTGATTTCTTGTGGGTGTGTGTGTGTGTATGGGGGTGGGTGCCTGGAGTAGCAAAACAATTACCCTGTGTTTTGAATATTTTGTTAATAAGCCCAATCTTTGATTTAGTCTTAAAGGTGCTTGTTCTGGGTTTATTTTAATAATTGCAATTTGAAAACTAGGGGAATACTGTTCAGCCTTTCTCAGCAAGGGATGCGAGTAAAAAGAGAAATGAATAAATCTAGCAATACTTCCCTGTCTCCTACTTGTGAAGGGAAAAGTAATCATAATTTAAAATTCATTCAGTTCCCCCTTTGTCCATAACTAGTCAGGATAATATGACTATAAACTATCTTGGGTGGGAGATCTGAAACAAATGCCAGACCAGGGTCAAGCAAGACAGTGAGATTGAAGTCTCCCTGACAATGACTATTCATCTCATTATCAAAGGTTAACTGCCGTTTGGTGTTAGTGTTAAATACTGTCTAGACAGAAAACACTTTAACCTCAGTCTATGCCAAAATTAAACTGACCCGCCATATGTACGTGTGATCCATGGTTTGAGGATAATGCCGTGTTACGGCTCAGGTTGCACCAGTTTGTAAGTTGTTCTCGACATCTTCAATTGTGCATACAGAAACTCAGCCTGTTTAGAAAACTGTCAAAGCAAAACTTTTGCAGTAACATACATCCAGTCAGTCAAATGTTCCACCTCCTATATGCGTTGAAGGAACATGTTGAGTACTTTCCATACCTTGACAGCCATCTCTGTCTCAAAAGACAGTTGTTAATGGGGAGATCCAACATTGCTCCATCAGCTCAGCCTTCCACAATCTACGAGAGCAAGTGTTTGTCAACAAAAACCTCCATAAGTCACCAAAGTTATAATGTATACAGCAGTTTTCATCACCACACTCCTGTATTGAAGTGACTGTGCATCAGTGATACATAAGATTGCCAAAGAACTGAATTCCCACACCAGTCCACTTCTCCTGGATTCAATGGGAATCAAAGACGTGCTATTGTCCACCTTGAAGCCAACTTCACAAGCTTTCAGGCAAATCTGCAAAATCACCTCCAGTGGACAGGCTGCTGGGTGGATGCGTGAATGTTGTCTTCATCAGGTCCTGTTACTCAATGTTCCAGGAGATGGGAAGGAACAAGCACAACTAGATGAATTAGGAGCAGGAGTGAATCCATCAGCCATCAAGCCTGCTCTGCCATGTAATATGACCATGGCGGATCTCCCTGTAACCTTAACTCCATTGTCTGACATATCCCAGCTGATATTTGATTCCCCTGTTAGTCAAGAATCTGTCTCCTTCCTTAAGTAATGCTGCCTCTAACTCCTGTGGTAGAAAGTTCCAAAGACACTCCTCCCTCTAAGAGAAAAGAATTCTCCTCTGTCTTCAATGGGTTACCTCTAGTTGCTGACACAGAAGGAAATATTCTTTCAGTATCCACCCTGTCAGTTCCTCTCAGGATCCCTTTAATGTTTCAATAAGATCACCTCTCTTTCATCTAAATTCCAGTAGATAAACATCTAACCTGTCAGTTCCTTTTTCTTAAGATAACTCCCCAATCTCAGGAATCAGTTGAATAAACTTTCATGAACTGCTTAAAACGCACTTACTTTCTTTGTTGACTAGGGAGACCAAAACTGTATATATACTTGAGATATGTTCTCCCTGTACCACTGCAGCAAAGCATCCCCACTTAAATATTCCATTCCCCTTGCAATAAACAACATTCTATTTGGCCCCTCATTATTTCTTGTACCTTCATTCTAATTTTGGTGATTCACGTTTCCACAGCATCTAGCTCCCTCTCTACCTTAGAGGTCTGCAATCTTTCTCCTCTTAAATAATCTGCTGCTCCTCTATTTCTGCCCAGAGAGACAAGTTCATGTTTTCCTATATTATCCTCCATCTGTCAAATTTTTGCCCACTCCCTTTATCTACATCCCATTGCAGACCATAATGTACTCTTCAACACAACTTACTTTCCTACCTATCTTTGTGTCATCCTCGTCATTGAGAGAAATTGTAGACAGTTGAAGGCCCAGCACTGATCCCTGTGGCATATCACTTGTTACATCTTGCCAGCCTAAAAATGAATCATTTATTCCAACTGTTTCCTATTAGCTAACCAATCTCTATCTGTGCTATATGTTACCCCTAATACTGTGAACTCTTTCTTTGTATAGTAACTTTTGATATGGCACTTTGTCAAATGCTTTCAGAAATCTAAGTACAGCACATCCACAGGTTTCCATTTATCCATCTCACTTATTTCCCCAAAGAACTCGAGTCAATCACAACTTGCCTGTCATACTGCCTGAATATATTAAAATGTTCTTCGTACCCTGGTCTAGTTTCCTTACTAGCATTTCCCCTATTGCCAGATGCTAAGATAACTAAGACAACTAGTTTCCTGCCTTCTGTGTCCCTCATTTCTTGATTAGAGGAGTCTCCGGAATTTTGAAAATTAAAACCGATATACCTATTTCAGCAATCACTTCATTTAAGACCTGACGATGATTTTGGCACTTGTCAGGTTTTAGGTTTAGTTATTTCCTCAGTATTTTTTTCTGGTGATTGTAATTGATATTTCTTGTCCCCTTTCATTGTGTTTCAGAATTATTTATTGGTTACTGTAGAGGATACAAATAGCAAAGATGGATGAAAAATAACTTTGGCTTATCTGTGATTTCCTCATTTGCTATAAGTTTTTAAAGGGACCTGAGGGGCAGTTTTTTCACACAGAGGATGGTGTATGTGTGCGGAACGAGCTGCCACGGGAGATGGTGGAAGCAGGTACAATTACAACATTTAAAAGGCATCCAGATGGGTACACGAAAAGGAATGGTTTAGAGGGATATAGGCTAAATGCTGGCAAATGGGCCTAGGTCAAATTGGGATATCTTGTCAGTGCGGACAAGTTGGATTGAAGGGTCTGTTTCCGTGCTGTAGGACTTTGTTCATTCTTCTGTCTTGCTTCTAGAGGACCAATGCTCACTTTGTGGGTTTTTTTTCTTTTCAAATACCTTTAGAAACTCTTACTTTGTTTCTATATTACTAGCTAGCTGTCTGTTATGCACTAATTTCTCTCTCATTATTTTATCAATATTTTTCTTTTTTTTTAAATTCTGCCAATCTGCAGACCTGCCACTTATCTTTCCGTCACTTTTATGCTTGTTTTTTTTTGATTATACTATCTTTAACTTCCTTTGTTAGCCACGGAGCATTCATTCTTCCCTTAAGACTTTCTTTCTCACGGAAATGTATCTTTTCTAAGTACACTGAAGTACGTTAGGTCCTTGCAATTGAATCTCTACTGAGCTATCTCTTAATCTAATTTTCCAGTCCACTTTTGCTAGCTTTGTTTGCATGTTTTCATAATTGCCCGTAGTTAAGATTAAAATGCTCAACCTAGGTCTAGTCTTCTCTCCCTAAAATTGAATGTAAACTCAATCGTATTATGATCACTGCTACCTAAGGGCACCTTCAATATGAGGTCATGAGTTAATTCTGTTTCATTGCACATTGAGATCTAGCATAGCCTGTCCTCTGGGTGACTCCAGAGCATGCTGCTTTAAGAAACTGTACCAGAAAACTCCATGAACTAATCATCCAAACTACCTTCTATACAGTGCCAATCTACATGAAGATTCAAATCACCTATGATATTCTTACCACATCCTACAGTATGCTTATTGTTCATGTCCCATAAATGATTCCCACGAATGACTTCTTGCATTTACAATTTCTCAACTTTATACAAGTTGATTCTATATCTTGATCTTCTGAAATAGTCATCTCTGTCTATTGTGTCAGTATCATCCTGCATTAACAGCTATCCCCCCAGCTTTTCCTAATACCTGTCCTTCATTAATGTCACATACCCTAGAATTTTCAGGTCCCAGTCTTCTAGTTATATTGCAGCCATGGCTTTGTAACGGCAATCAGATCATGAGTTTTTTTTAAATTTGCACTTTTTATTTATCTGTTTAGTTATGAATATTATGTACATTCAGATAAAAATCTTTTAGTTTTGTCCTTTTATTATATTTGTAACCTCTATTCTTTGCTGGTACACTCGTAAGTTTGTTCATTGTGGCCCTTACTGCAGCTCCTTGCTAATAATTTCCCGTATTAACACCTTACTCTCTTGCCTTGTCTTTTCTGTTATTTTATCACATCTTCCAAAATTTGATCCCTTACATTCCCATTATTTAGTTTACAGAATTCTGTACCACCCTAGTTCTATAATTCACCAGAATAGTGGTCTCGGCATGGTTCATCTGAAGACCATCCCAATGATCCATCTTCCAGTTTCCCCAGTACTGGTGTCATGCCCAATGAATTGAAACTGTGTTCTCTCACACTCTTTTCTGAGTAACCCACATCACTGTCCAATCTTATTTACCTGTGCCAATTTGTTTGTGGCTAAGATACGAATCCAGAGAATTTTTTTCTTTTTAAGTTTTGCTTTTTAATTTAAACTTTAGCTGCTCATACTCCTTCAGCAGAACCTCTCACCCAGTTCTGTCTATGTCATTAGTACTAGCATGACCATGTCTTCTGGATTCATCACTTCCCACTCAAGTTAATCTTCAACACAGAGAAAATGACCCTGGCACCTAGTAGACAACACGTGCATCTAGAATTTTATTCTTGACTACGCAGAATAATGCCTGTCCCCCTGACTGTGCTGTCCCTTACTGCCATTACATTCCTACTAAATCACCCTGCTTGAATGGCTTCCTGTAATATAGTGCCATGGTCAATTTGTTTACCCACTCTACAACCATTGTTCTCATCTATACAGGCTACAAAAGCCTCAAACCTTTTGGACATTGCAAGGGCTAAAGCTCTTCCGTTTATACCTTCTGGGTCCGCATGCTTGCCTCGCTCCCAGTCATGCTGTCCTGTCTCAGATCCCTTATCAAATCTGAAGGACCTATCCTAAGAAATTGCTTCCTAGAACAAAGCAGTGAGTTAATTTTCTCCCTCCCTGAAATGTCTGTGTCTGCAACCTGATGTCCAGGTCAATGATTGAACTCTTCAAGCCAGAGACTCTGCTGATGTGGTTGGCCTGGATCATATTGGCATCCAGAAGCTCCCACATCCTGCAGTTGCAACACATCACCTACCCTGACATCTTTATTTTGATTTAATTAAGGATTTTTTTTTCTTAATTTGTACCTAATAAACACTTCCATAAAACTTTATCACTGCTCGCAAAATTTACCAGTAATAAAATTGTACAATCACTAATAAATTATACAGGTTTCAAAAGCAAACAATCAAAATACTGATCAAGAAATCGCTTATTTGATTTGTTACGATTGCATGCTTGAATCTTTTCCATTCGCATACATCCCTTAGACTGAATAGAATAGCTTTCCACTGCTTACTGTCCTGTTTTTGAACCTGCTGCCTCCTCTCTTGGCTTTGGCTTTACAAAACACTTCACTCTGTAATCCTCTTCGTGAAGTATAACACCATTGGTAGTAAGGACTGTGGAAGAGATCGCTACCAGTCATTCACAATGACAACAATTTATCCAACAAAGTACATCACACTGAGTCATAATGCCTTAATGATAAGAGAGAGGGATGGCAGAGAAAGAAAATAAATGAAGCAATCCTGCATTCCAGATCCCATTGCCTCATGAAACATCCTGGTCAACCATCTGTGGGTAAAGAATTCTCTTTTTCAGAGACATGAAAGCCTACAGCAGAAGTGCATGTCTTTCAGAAGGACAACCAAAGACTAGGAGAATTGGATGAAGAATATTAGGTGGAATGCCTACATTTATTGCCTCTTTTGAATGTTCTCAAACTGAACTCAGATTGTACACGATAGATGAAGTGAGAGAAATTTTTCAGGATTTTAGTTGGATATTCATCAGAGTGAATCATTTTTAGAAAATTATTCCTTGCAATATCTGGATGTAAGGTCAAGGGGAATATATCAGAAAGTAGAGCCCAGATGACTTTGTATGGGGAAAACAAAGTTTTGTTGTTGTATTTCTGTTGTTTAGCTCTACCTTCAGAAACCTCCAAAGTGCAGGTTGAACAAAGCTATGTGATCAGGTTACAATCACCGTTAGCAATTATTCAAAATTGTCTTAAAAACTGGAAGAAGAAGATCAGAACCAACGAAAATCTTCCATGCAGAAGAATGTATGTCTTTAGTATCTGGTACAGTGGAGTTGAGCTGTAAACTTTATAAGATTTCACACTTCCACTGATGTGTATCTTACCTCCTTGTGGGACTTTTGGAAAATTTTAGTTTCTCCACAAGGTTTGAATTTATATTTGATTTGGATTATCAGGTTCTATTTGCTCCCAGAGCAGCAGGATGGTGATTGTAATAATTTGAGGAATTTTTGGGCATATGAGTGCTAGCATGAGGGCTTAGTGGCTGAGCTAGGCTATAGTACAATTAGTAGAAAGGTTCCTTGAAACTGGAAGAGGAGAGATACGGACATACCTTAGAATGTGCTGTGTAGATTTGGCCTTTTAAGCCTTTATTAATTTCTTGTATTGTTACAATGTCCAGTTTCAGATTGAAACAACTGATTTTGATATCTGGAGCAGATTGTTCACTTATGTGGTAATTGCCAAAGATACTTTTTTAAAAATAATTCAACATTCTTCTAAAACTCAGTGCAATAAATGCTATTGAAAATCAATTTGTGGTTATGTGCCTCAAGGATGGGCTGATACATGATTTGGATGCCCAGGATAGATGTACAACCAAGAAACAGCAGCAAGAGAGAGACCCAGGAAGGCAGCAGCTACTGAAATGAGAGTGAGGTTAGAACCTTCATTTCCAGCAGTTTCTGGTTTGTCATGTAAATAAGACAGCTGCTGCCCTCCCTTTACCATTCAAGGGTAAAACTTGTTCTCATTAATTTCTCCCAAGGTTAGTGTGCAACTCCACTGATATGTTCACGTATAGAAAGACAGTCCAGCTATCTTAAAATATCTGGACATTATGCTTCCTTGCCTGACTTATATTCTGTTGGGATTTATTATGGTTCTTGTTCATATTGCTACTTTTGGGACCAAATGTATCGAAGTACTGCTTGTTAGTGAGAATGTTAAAATTCTATTTGTAAGAAGCCTACCTGTTTGTATTGCATTCTTATAATTTTCTCAAGTACAATAATCATCTTGTTCTTGGTAAGCCATTGTTGTCCTTTCTAGAATTGATCATTTTGCTACTTTTCCTCCTTTTGAATTGATGGAGACACAACTAAGGAATAATATCATAATATACAAATACTTTCCTGAGATAATTTTATTATAAAGTGACCCAAAAGATTAACATCAAATTGACTGGGAATATTCTATGTATGATATGAACTGTGTTGAGAAATTTGGGATATTTGAGTGAGTGGCCCATCATGTCCAGTCTCAATGTCTAATGTCTCAACCGAAAAGTCTAACTTTCCAAACAAATCCAAAACGTCATAATGAGATTCTCATATTGAGTACGAGAGGCGTATTAGCATAGGCTATTGATCATTATCACCTTCATTAGTACTTAATCTTGCCTCAATAGTTTCCCTACCAGATAGAAACTAGAATTCCAGAAATGAACTTCCAGCTAGCCACTTGCTCCTTAGTTCTCCATCTTGGGTACTGGTCACCAGGATCTGTGGGCACACTTCATGGGCAGTTACCGCATGCGGCCATGTCCATGAATGATGGCATCTGACACCAGTGTCTCTCTCAGCAATGCTGTTTCGGGACACTTTGCAACCGGAGGCAATGCACCCATTTCATGGCTTCAACCAGAGTGCTCTCCAAGCTCCTCACTTGCTTGCGCTCTCAGTGCTCACTCATTTTGCTCCTACTTGGATGCTGATATCATTCCTACTTTGCCTTGCATTGCCTTCCCTTCCCTTCTTGCACTGTTTTGTCTCAGCCATTGCAAACAGTCTGACAGGACCCATATCTCGACTTGACTTTTAGTGCAGTCATAACATCAGGCAGCTTGTCCTTGGATGCCAGCAGTTCTCAGTCACTGGGGTGGCCGTATTGCTGTAGCACTGTGCTAAAGGTGCTGCATGTGCTTCAAACAAATAACCATGTCTCAAAGTCTAAGGGGAGTACTTCAGTCAAGTCCAGGGAGGTACCCTTCAAGCAGCGTCCTGGCACAGTAAGGATATCAGCTGATATCAGTACAGGAGTTTAGGTTTCTGGTCATGCATGATTACAGTCATGATCCTATTAAAAAAAAAACAGGCCAAAGAGCTGAATGTCAGGCACGGCATACCTATCTTGGCGCGCTCTCGGTTATTTTTAACCTGGAATAAGATTGAGGGAGGGATTGAATGTGATGAAAGTGGCTGCCACACCTATTAGTGCTGATATAAGTGGAGGAAAGGTGAAACGTCCTGAGGGAGTGATAGGCAGCACAGAGGGCATACAAGGTTGGATGCCTTGGGGAAGTGGGAAGGTGAGAGTGAATGAGAGATGTTGCATGTGACAGTGAGAGTGGTAGACTATGAGCCTTGGTGGGAGGTGGGATCAGTAGCAGGGATGGTGAGTGTGAGGTAGCAGAGAGATGATGGTATTTACTTCGCCTGACAGGAGAAGGTCACTGACCTCCTTTTGGCATTGCTCAGCATTCCTCCAGATGGTTAAGACAATGCTGAAATAGGCACCAAGCTGGCAGTCTAGCCTCAAGGTGAATACTTCTGCCCACAGCAAGTGGAAGATTTCAGGCTAGCTTTGGATGAGAGGGACAGCCTAAGGCTCTGGTATCTAGTTAATGAGTTGAGTTTGAGATGTTGGAATGAGAAAATCGTGCTAAGCCTTGCAGAGAGAAGCTCTCCATGAAACTCATTGAAAAATGGCATGTAGCTGATTTCTGTTAAGATTCAGCCCATCATATCTGTATGCAACAATGGTTCTATTTCTTTGGAATTTGTTCTTTCAGGCTGTGATTGTCATCTCATGAGAATTAGTTCCTGTTCTTTATGGGAAATCATATTAGCAGTGTTGCGAAAATGATTCTTAAACATCTTGGAGAGAGTTGGTCACTACCTAAAGATAGTCATGATTGTAAAAGTGCTTGAAGATCATTATGGATACACTTTGTCTCATGAATTGAACCGTAACAACAGTGTAACCCTGCTTATATATCCACAAAATAATCAATGAAGTTGCCTTCCTTTATACGCTACATTGTGTTGTGTTTTCTCAAAACACTTCTTTAGTTGCATTTGATTTTATAAACTTCTGGTTCAAAATGTTACCCTAGATGCTTGGAAGAAGGTAACATAGAGGCTGCAGAAGCTCAGAAAGAAAGAATTGAACAACTTCAAAGAGAAAGGAGGAGAATTCTTGAAGAAAACAACATGACACATCAACCTCAATTTTTTAGGTATGTTAGCCAGTTTGAGTGCGTGTAAATTACGCTTGTATTATTTTTCAATTTATCCTTAGCATTAACAACAGAATATATTATCACAAGATCTCCTTGATATTATTGCTAAACTGAGGCCACTTTATAATTTAGAAAGAATATAGTACATTGCTTTTTCCTTGATAATTAAAAATTATGCTCTGTATGAACCAAAAAGAATGTTAAATTTTAATCATAGCCAATTGTCATGATTATGAAAGCCACATTTATTTGGATAGAAATCTCAACAGATTAACTTGTTCAACAAAGTTTCTGTCTCCTGATCTAATGAAGATATTTCATCCATTTTAAAGAAGCTAGTTAAAGACTTGGTCAAAATATTGGGTAAAGTTAATTCATGTTCACATGAGCAATGCCACAGTTCATACAGTTTGAACCCAGTTGAGTTGTCCTGAGCTGCACTTTCTTCAGTATCAAACTATGTCCAAATTAAAAACTTCAGTTGTAAGATGAGTAATTTGATGTGGTCTTATTAATACTGTTATCAAAAAAGAAGTATCACCTTATGATCAAATTACTTATTTACACAAAAACTTGCTGTTTTGGATTGTATGGACAAGAAGTTGTTCCTGCATTTCTATTCTGTACATGAATGATACAATCATTATGAAGTGCTTGAATATAAAAACGTTTATACTGTCTGTTTGAAAGCAACAGTTTTGGTTGTTGTGGCAAAGAAAATTTGTGAAATTTTCTATTGATTCTTTGATCAAATTTATTAAAGTATTTCTCATATGCTTAGATTTTAAATAGGTCTTTATTCTCTGGATGTAGATTTTGCAGGCCAAGCCATGTTAATGAAAGTGTGCCAGTGGTAGGCTTTGAATTATTACTGCCTTCCTTTACCTGCATCCTTGGAGCTTTCACAGTTTTATTTTTTCAAAATGCTGCCAGAACATTATTTTTTCCCCAGCAACAGCATACAACTGTCCCCATATGCCTAAATTAGAATGGTGTACTTCCATGATGTTGCTGCTACTTTCCTTCTCGGTGGTAGAGAGACATGAAGGTGCTGCTTTCACAGTACATCAGGAGACAGTATATTTTCACAAGCCAAAGTGGATCAGTGCTGCGCTGGTGAAAATTCAGTTCAATAGTGTAAGAAGGATGAGTGTGTGCCACTTGGCCAATTGAGTCTGCCCCACTATTCAGTAAGATCATGGATTAATTCTACCTTGATTTGAATCCTGCCTTCTCCCCATAATCATAACCCTTGTCAATCCAAGATCTGTCCAACTGTTGTCTTGAATTTATTCAATGACCCAGGCTCCACTGTTTTGCAGAGTAGAGAATTCCAAAGATTAATAACTCCTTGGAAAAAGAAATTCCTACTCCCCTCCATCTTAGTTGGGGCACCTTTTATTTTGAAACAGTGCTCCTAATTCTACGTCCACATCCTCTGTGTCTATCCTAAGAAACTCCCTGAAAATCTTGTGATTCACTCAGATCTCCTCTCACTTGGCTAAATTCCAGTGAGTGTATAGGATTAACTAGCTCAGCCTTTCTTCGGAAACTGCTTCAACCTAAGAAACAGCATTGTGCACCTTCCCTGAATACCTCCAAGTGATGGAAGTACGTACATCAGTCCATAATGAAGGAGACAAAAAACATACTCTTAGTGTGGTCTCAGCAATGCCATGTATGGTTATAACAAAGCCTCTGTATTCCTTTGCAGTTAAGGTCAACATTCCATTTGCCTTCCTTATCACTGCTCCCTGCTTGTTATGTGTGAGGACAGCCAGACCACTTAGAATGAAAGCATTTTGCAGTTTCTCTCCATTACAATAGTATTTCAATATTTTGTTCTTCTCACCAAAATGGACAGCATCATATTTTCCCCATGGAAATATATTGCCAAACTTTTACCAATTAATTTAACTTAACTATGTAGCCCTTTGCCGACATTTACTCATAACTTGCTTTCCCTTCTATCTTTGTACCATCAGCAAATTTAGCTATAATACAAACTGTTCCTCTGTCCATGTTATTAATGTAAATTATAAATAGTCGAGTTCCAGCACTAATCTTGATGGCATACCGCTAGTTAGTTTGCCAACTTGAAAATGATATTTATCTTGATTCTCTGTTCCCTCGTATTCAGTCAGTCCTTCAATCCATGCTAACTCCATCCATCATCATGAGCTGCTCTTACCTTAGGCAGGAGCTTTTCATGTAACACCTTATTATTTGTCTTTTGAAAATCTCAATACACTGCTTCTACTGGTTTCCCTCTACCCACCCTGCTTGTTACATCCTCCAAGAATTGCATTAGATTTATCAAATATGATTTCCCTTCTCCAAAATCATGTTGGTTCTACATGACTGTTTTATGATTTTCTAAATGTGCTGCTGCTACTTCCTTATTAATGGATTGCAGCATTTTCTTAATGACACACGTTAGGCTGACAGTTTTTTTTTTGCTTCTGTTCCCCTTCTGTCTAAAATATAGGTTTAATATTTACAGTTTTCCAATCTCTCTGGGAGTCTTTCCAAAATCTAGGGAATTTGGGAAAATCCCAGCCATTACAATTCCAGCATTTCTGCAGCCTCTTCTGTCAGACTCTGGGATGCTAGTTATTAGGTCGAGGGGACTCGTCAGCCTTTAGTCCCATTAATATTCCTAGTACTAATTCCTCCAGTGATAGTGATTGTTTAAGATTCCTCCTTCCATTTGTCCCATGATATTTCTTTACTGTGCTGACAATTCTTGGAGTGTCTTGTTCTGTAAAAACAAATGCAAAATACTTAGACATCTAGATGAATAGTGAATACTCCACTCTGCTCTTGTCCTGAACATTGTGAATAGTAAGAGACGTCCAGGGGTCAAGGGGAAGTCACTCATCACAGATTACTTAGTATCTGTCCTGCTTTTGTAGGTATAGTGTTGATATTGATGGTCCAGTAAAAGGTCTGGTCACTGGTAACCCCTGGATTCTGGTAGAGGAAGGATGGAATGGTGTGGTTGAAAATTTGGAGGGTGGATGCAGGGTTGTGTTTTTATTGGTGATGATGATTACCTGGCAGCTAATGTGGCATGGATATTATTTGCCACATATCAGGGTAAGCCTAGATATGGCATAGTCTTAGTGTTAGGCTGCTTTGTTAACTACATGACAACAAGGTGCAGGGCTGGATGAACACAGCAGGCCAAGCAGCGTCATAGGAGCAGAGAGGCTATGATGCTGCTTGGCCTGCTGTGTTCATCCAGCCCTGCACCTTGTTGTCTCGGATTCTCCAGCATCTGCAGTTCCTACTATCTTTGTTAACTACGTGTTGTGCATGGATTTAAAAACTAGAATAATTTGTGAAGAACTTTATCTTATGACAGAAAAGGTCCTTGATAATGCAACTGAAGATGTTTAGTAATGTGAGTATCTGTGTATAAATATATGGAGTATGTATTATAGGTAATGGTAATGAAAAAGGATTAGAAAATGTGATGAGCTGCACCTTTTTGTTGCTGATCACCTGGACCATCTCATGATTCAGTTTGCTGTTCCATATCTACCCTAATTCTGTTCTACTTAACAGCAGTAGCGTTACAATGAATGTCTTCTTAGTGTTCATTTTCTTGATGGTTACCCATCACTACCAGATTTATTGGAATCTGCTTTTGAATCTGAATAGGATTTGAACATATGGTTACTAGTTTAAGTGTGTAACAGGCCACTATTCCCTAATAATGCATATATTTCTATGTGCTGTTCAATTGTAATACTTTGAGAAGGCAATTCAAAGTGTCTTACTTACAGACAATCTTGCGAAGGTGGAGAGGACATGTGGGTGAGCACGGGGACCTACTGGGAACTTCGGAAAGATCCAGGCTTCGACAAGCTTGACAGTCTAATACTTTGGTGACACTGTAACACTTTTTGTTTCATTCTGTGTTTCATGGGTATCATCATTTATTTATTACTAATATATCTGTACCATCTTCATTTGGTAATCTTCAAATATATGTGGTTATTTTTCAATTTATTCTTTTTAAATTTGTAAAGATATGAAAACTTATCTCTTACTGACTTAATGCCTTAAACTGTAGAATATAAAACCTGTGCAATCTTTGCTTCAAATAGCACTTTAAGCAGTGCAGAGTTTGATTATTTACAAGAAACAAAGCACAAACAGTAGATGCATAATATATAAGTATTTATTGCTTGCAAAGAGAATGATCACATGTTCCTCTATAAACTAGTATCTCAAGATGCTATTGTGTTGTTCCTTTTACGAAGGCACATTGTATACTTCCAATATTGACCTTATTCCAAGCAAAATACAGAATCATTGAATGGCAGTGGCATGTATTCAAGGTACTTTAATAGTCAGGTGTATCTATTATTTTAATGTACCTGCTTTTAAAATAGAACACTCTAAGATCCTTCAAATAAAGCATTTCTACAGTAAAAATTTGTCACTAAGACCAGGAACCTTCTGCTACATTCAGACCAAATGCTGACATCAGCATAAAACTACATTTAAAACTTTTTTTCTTGGTCTTGCTGCCTGTTTCCTTCCCTGCCCTCACCAATGTGGGAAAAAATGTGCCTGAGCTTATGGAAGAATGTTGATAAGCCAAAAGGAAGCTTGAATGCAAGCAATTTTAACCCTTTCCTAGTAACTGGAAACTGGTACAAATTTTGAACCTATGTCTATTTTTAACCCTGGAGGAAACATGAATCTTGCCCCAACAAAATCTTGTCAAATGAGTGGAAAAAAATTTTAAACTACCTAATTATGATTTGCTGAATACGTACCCAGTTTAAGGAATGTCAACCATCCATGAATATAGAGGTGTAACTGTTGGATTTTTTTTCACAATTTTTCCTGTGTCTACTACAGCTCAGTTGGTAGCACTCTCATCTCTGAGCCTCATGATTCCATGTTAAGGTCCCTCTCCTTGTCTTGAATCCACAACAACAAAGGCTAACACCCCATAGCGTTGCTGAGGGAGCACTACCTTGTCATTCAGATTAAACATTATAACTGAGGCTCCATGTGCCTGTACAGGTGGATGTAAAAGGTCCCATGGCACTATTTTGCAGAAGAGCGGGAGTGTTATCTCTACTGTCCAGGCCAATATCTATTGCTCAATCAATATCCTTAAAACAGGGCATCATTACATTGTTAGCCACATTCACATTTTAAAAAATGTTGGTAGAGTTTGGTTATTAGCCTATGACACAACCTAAGGAGAAACACACATTTTCGTAGATATTTCTACTTGATCACAATAGCTAGTCTTTAATACGTTGATGTACAATTGATCCTATATCAAGTATTAATTTGTCTGTTACAGCACATGAAGTAGGCCGTGGGAAGCTGTTGATAGGTTTCACCATTCTAAAAATTTTCAGGTTTTTTTTGTACACATGCTACCTCTGTCAATAAAGCAAATAATTTTATCTTGTCCAGCTCTTAATGCTGCATGTGAATCCTTTTGCCTTAAGTTAAATCACTCCAAGAGAAAAACGTGGCCTTTTTGATCTGATGACAGGACAATCCTCAAGCCACAAACTTGTCAGAAGGGGAAACTGCTTCCATCTATCATCTATATCTTCCTGTCATGTTAGCTGTGAACTGACCTGCAATTTATTGTCAGCAAGATGGTAGCAATGGCAATCACATAATTTGCTGGCAAGATTTGTACTGTAATTGGGGCGAATTTGTTTTACCTTATTCCACTCAGCCTGCTTTGGTTTCTCTTTCCCACTCTTCAAAGACAGAATGATAGTATGCGGTAACTTTGTGTAAAATGTCATCTAGTGGCAGGTCAGTTTAAGTTTATTGTGCCTCCAGCACTCTTATGTAAAATGGGCTTCAATGGGAGGTATGAAACATTTAAGTCAAGAACTACTAATTGCATTTAAAGAAATGAAATGAAAGTTTTCTTTGGTGTTTAATTGCATATTGTCTCCTTTCTGTTCCGTGCCATTAAAGTACAACACCTTTTCAAAAATACAGCTATTTACAGTGTGTTGAACGAGCTGAAATGTGCAGTTGAAACTGATACTTTGAGTGCATTGATGCAAACAGCTTTTGTATATGTGTAGTTTTTTATGTTTACATATGCTGCTGCTTTTCTCCATTTTATGTTGTTGAATCATCTACAAGATAGGAAATGATTTTCTAACCGATGAATATTACGCCGCAGCTGTACAGCGCTACAACTTTGAGGAAACCACAGTTTGGCAGTTTCTACTATTCTCTATTTGCCTATCAAAGGATTGTTATAAAGCTTCATTAAAGGAGAATTCAGAATATTAATCTAAGTGCGTGAAATTAAATAACTGTTCCAGGTAGTTAATTTTAAAATGTTTCTGATGAGTCTATTTGTTGTCATTAGTAACCCTGCAATTGATTGTAACAAATCACCTGAGATCAGTTAGGTGATCACTCACCCTTGCCACTCCACTACATCCAAATGTACTTGTATAGCTGAATTCTTTAAATAGGATTAGTACTTCTAAACACAGTGTGTCACTTTCTAAGCAACATTAGTTATCAGAGACAACAAGGTGCAGAGCTGGATGAACACAGCAGGCCAAGCAGCATCATAGGAGCAGAAAGGCTGAC
>NC_063333.1:99560707-99589284 GCF_021869965.1 Rhincodon typus | reverse complement strand
TCCTACGATGCTGCTTGGCCTGCTGTGTTCATCCAGTTCTGCACCTTGTTGTCTCGGATTCTCCAGCATCTGCAGTTCCTACTATCTCTGATTCAACATTAGTTATCAGTTTGTTTAGCCTGAAATCCGTGCATAAATATCAATTATGATGGCCACCTCCAAATATAATACTTTTTATGATTTTAAATAGTTTGTTGCACTGTACTGAATTTCCTAAGTTTGAAGATTAGTTACTTGTTCCCAGTCTTGCACTACTGTTGCTCTGTTACTAAACACCAACAGTTGGCTTCCCTGCTTTTTATTTTGTTCATCCTCTCCTCTTAAATTCTACCTTGTACTTCCCTATCGGGGACATGCAGATTAGGAAACTAGGACTTGAGGTATTTTTCTCTTCATACTTTCAGCACTCATTTGGATGAGTATTGTTTTTCTTCTAAACTTAATTCCATCAGAATTCATATTCAATTTCTCTTGGCAATGTAGAATTTAATGGCTGTCTTGCACTCAAAGATCAGAAAGTTGAAATTTTACTGTTTAGTTTACAGACTTTGACTGTCATTTTACAGAGGGAGGATTTCAGTAGATCATTGCCAGACTGCACTTTTTACGAAGTTTTGTTTTAAACTATCTCTTGTTTAGTAGTTGCCCTTGCTGCTATCCTGGGTGATCTTCAAGATTGAATTATAGAATTTAACCTCTGAAAGGCTTAGGACAGAACTGAATTTATTTATAACTCCCATTTAAATTCTGCAAACCATCAATATAAAATGGTCAATTTATTGCTCACCTTAAGAAGATACTTACACTTTTTTTTTTACAATGTGTATGCCAAGATTTGCTGTTCAGATGTTCTCAGTACCAAACAAAACTTTGTAGTTTGAAGCTTGTCGGAGGTCGGAGAGAAGCTGTGTACACTGATTCCATTTGAAGGAACTAAAATGCAGAAACTGAGTGTAATTCATTATACTTTTGTAAAGGGGAGGATGCTACAATTCAGTGTATATTCTGTGTCTGTCTTATAAAAACAATAAACTGGTTTGACTGGAACATGATCTAATGTGTTCTGTATGAATGAGACGTTTTGTATATCATGCTCTTTAATGGGTTGTAACTAGTTGAGTTGATGCATTCAAGCTTTAAGTGCTCCAACACAGGCATATTTGTATGCTACCTCCCTCAGAATAGTCTGCAGTGATGATCTATGCATATATTATTGAGTTAACATAGAAAAGCTAATTGTTTAAAAAAAATTATCATGGTGTTGAACTGATATTTCTCCAATTAAGCCATCCTGATTGATTCATGGGAAAGGCCAGCAAGATTAAGAGGAGTTCAAAAGAAATGACAGTGGGATTTAGCCCATTTTGTTTGTTTCTTATGGCTTTACCTTCACTTTCCTGACTGGACCCCGTAATTCTTTGAAGTGATTTATTGCTGCCATTAGAGCTAAAGCTGGACCAGAGTATTTTCCTGGTGAGTTCTGTCTGCTGAGTTCAAGTTGAACAATTTACAAATATTTGCATTTGTAAGATGTAGATAACCATCATACAAGAGAAGAAGCTGCTCAAGAATACCATCTCCCAAAGAGCCTGTTTCAAATTAAAAGGCCTTAACTATGCCATAATGTCCAGATATTTTAAGGATCTAAGATTCTCTCTCGAGGAAACACGCTTGCCCACATAAGGAAGACTATAAGATATTAGAGTTCATTTCAGATTGTAATAGAAAAACATAAGATTATTTACTCAATTTATTAACAGAAATTAACAAACAATACACTTTGTTTTTAGCATAGCCATATCCTTATTGACAATCAAAATATACAATACCAAATGTAATAGATGTTATTTTAGAACTATTTTGAAACTATATAAAGACACCTAAGGGTATTTAAGAATAAAATATCTAATAGAATATTTATCAACATTAAACAAGTTTACCTTAAAGCCCTGAATAATTAAGATATCTTCTCCCTTTGGGAGGAAATACCTTTTGGGAAATTTTACCTGAAAATTTGTCATACTTCTGAAATTTCAGGAAAAGGGTCTTGTTCTTTTTAAAATTACTTTGACTCCTCACAATTTGCAAATGTTGGTGTAACCCTGTGTATAGTTTCCTCCCACTCTCATGCAATACTGCATCATTTAGCATGTTTGCTGAATTATTTGCTGAAGCTTCATATGAAGTTGAGCTTTCATCTAGTCAATTTAGTGGTGATGGTTTACACTCCTTTCATCTCTGTCATGTTCTTTCAGTCTTTAAAAATCCTTCATTAAACGTTTGTCAGTAAAGATGTTTCATTTTTGTATCTTAATATTCCTGTTTTTCTCATCTTTCAGTCATTTGTTAAAGGTTTATAAGTAAAAATGTTTAATTTCTGTCATTGTCTAATCCTGGTTCTAAATTGTATTAATGTGATATGGATCTTTGCCATTTTTACCAATTGGATTGTTCTAGCGTTTCTCCTGTAATTAACATTTACTATCCTGTCCAGTTGTGATGTGGTTGTGCATCTTTCCAGGCCTCCTTTTTGGTGATTAAGACGTGGTCTACATCTTTTTGTTGTCTGTGCTGAGCACTAATTTAGTTACTTAGTATTTGTGTGTTGCCTCCATATCTATTTTTAGGTATATTCTTTCTCTGTGAGTTGCATTGGAATTTCTGTGGTTAACTCCTAAATGAATCTTTAGTTCCTATTTGTGTTCGACCTAATTCATTGCACTTATCTATCAAGCCTTGATTTCTAACCATTTAGGACTTGAACAGATCAAAAAGCTGTTTAACTTGGGCTTGAACACATTAAATGACCCAGTCTCCACTGCACCCCACCCCACCGTAGGGGGCAGAGAATGCCAAAGATTAACAAACCTGGAAGACAAATTTTAAATGGATGCTCCTTATTTTGAAACTGTGCTTCATTTTTCTACATTTCCCATGAAGGGAGACATCTCTTCATAATCTTGTATATTTTAATAGTATCTCTCATATTTTCCTGAACTTCAATGTGCATGAGCTTAACCTTTCCTCATAAGACAACCCCTATATCCCAGGAGTAAGCCTAGTGAACCTTCTCTGAACGTCCAATGCATAAATTTCTCCTTTAGTAAGGAGACTAAAGTCATATGCAGCAATCTAGATGTAATCCCACCAAAGCACTGTACAGTTTAGCAATGCCTCCCTATGTTTTTAAACCATATATCTTGTATAAAGGCCAGTATTTTATTGGACCTTCTTAATTACTTGTTGTACCTGCGTGCTAAAGTTTTGTGATGAAAAGCATTGTAGTGGGGATTATCAGAAAGATTTATGGAAGGCAGAATGTTGGCAGTAGGGTTAACAACAAGCAAAAGCAACTAGAAAATTAACAAAAGCAAACAAGGATTGCTAAGCACAAAAGTAATTATTATTTAGTAAAACAAAGTCTGGAAAAATAATTATTCCACTTTAATGGGAATGTGAGGGCAAAGAAATAGCATTGAAGAAGAGTATTTACACGGTTATAAATAAATCAGTTTTTAAGACTTGTAGCAGCCTGCAACTACTCAAGTAAAATAAAAACCATTAAGAAGGAAAATGAGAAATACAAGCACAGCAACTGAAGTAAACCTTCCCCAAGATAGCTTGCCTTTTGACCGGAGAAAGACGCGGAGCAAAGAATTCAACGAACTGGTGAAAGCTACGAGTATCTGGGAAGTACTCAAGTTTCTAAATAATCAAGTAGTTCTACCAAAGTTGTTAAAATTAAAATTGTAAAAGTTTAACTCTTACCTTTGTTGTCTTCGAATAAAGTTGTAACCTGGTTCACCTACTGCTGGCTCATGTTGTGTTGTCCTTTCCCTGATACCTTCAAAGATACCTGTGTAGTTAATTTTATGTTTACTGGTCAAAGAATCCACAAGGTCCAAGAGGCACCCTGTCCCAGACAAGTGTTCCAGGCATCTTAATTTCAGATTTTAGATGAGTACCAAGATTAATAAAGCTTTAATTAATAGTTTTGTAAACTTGCTAGGTTCTTCAGTCTTTCCTGAGGAGTGGAAAGAAGCTCACTTGACTTGTTTTAAAAAATGGTAAGGCACAGCTGGAATTTATAAGCCTAATTTTAACTCCTGGAAGTTAGGTCATTGGGAGTATTTGCCAGAGGCCTGATAGCTGCAAACTGCTGGCCCATCTTTAAATGCTGCTAGTCAGCTGCTTGCCAGTTTTGGGCAGAAGGCTACATGCTCCACCCTCCTAGCCAAATCGTTATCAACTCCTTCACCTATCCAACTGCTCTTCTCTCTCTTCGGGCTCTATCCTATCATTTACTCTCCATCCCCCTCCCTATTTTCTGCATATAAACTGACATTTTCCCAGCTACCATCAGTTCTGAGGGAGGGTCACCGGACCCTAATCATTAACTGATTTTTTTTCTTCACAGATGCTACCAGGCCTGCTAAGCTTTTCCAGCAACTTCTGTTTTTGTTCCTGATTTACAGCATTCGCAGTTCTTTCGACTTTTTTTCTTATCTCTTTTTATGTATAAACTTTGATTCATCCAAACCCCTCCTTTCTGATCCTGCACCAGTTCTGTCTGTCACAGTCATTCATGCTGATTAATGTTTTGAGCCTGTTGGGTGGAGATACGTTTCAGATTTGAGTGAAGTGGCCACATGCTTCAGTAAGGCCAGCAGTGACAGAAACGTCTTTCTTGATTGGGTACCCACAAGATCTGGGTTCCACAAATCTGAATTCTTCTGCTCAGCCTGAACAGCTCCCAGTTCCTACCTCTCAGGTTCTCTGTGAATTAGCACATGCCACAAACTCAATAACATCAGGCCAGAAGCAAAAACCAAGTTGCTGGAAAAGCTCAGCAGGTCTGGCAGCATTTGTGAAGGAAAAAAACAGAGTTAACGTTTCAGGTCTGGTGACCTGAAGTTAAGTTCTGAGGAAGAGTCACCGGACCCGAAACGTTAACTCTGTTTTTTCCTTCACAGATGCTGCCAGACCTGCTGAGCTTTACCGGCAACTTCTGTTTTTGTTCCTGATTTATCTGCCTTTGTAAACTCAAGTTAACAGAAAACATGGAACAGCTCCCTGTAATTAACAAGAATTGCTATTTATTACAAATAAACAAGTATTTCCCTGTAGCTAGAATCTATGAACTGTGTACCTGTAACTGTACTATTTGAAACACTAATCCCCTTGGAACACCACCCCCCACCCCCTACACACACAGATAGACAAACAAAAACATGGGGGTTCTGGGTGGATGGGAAAACTATTGAGGAGTTAGTTCTGTGGCTCCTGTCTAAGGATTCACTAATATTATCAATTTTGCTTGTCGGGAAATGTTCTTAATCTCTCTTCTCCAACTACTTTTTACAGGTAGTTCTCACAATGTGATAGTTGCATTTTTGTGTGACCTTGTGCTATAGAAAATTGTGTTATAGGGAAATTGCTATACCTACACAGCAGAAAGTTTGCTTAATTCAAATAGCATTCACTATTCATCAATTGTGTTACAGCCAATTAAGAAAAGATGCATTATGGCAGAACTACCTACACTTCCCTTCAGGAGGCACACAGGAACTGGTTCACAAGTAAGCAACAACTGAAGGGAGAAAATAACTGGCTTTCTTCAAACTTTGGGTTTTTTTTTAAGCTGCAGGAACAGTCGTATCACCAAATGGCTTCTGTCAACATTGTTCACACCCACGAGCTGTTCAAATATCCAGAGCCAAACATATAATTGTTGGCAGGCTATTGGCTTTTGTCATCAACACCTGGTTAGTTATTTGTTGCTGGCCAAATCACACTTTGTACACACCCACTGATGCCAGCCTTTCAGTAACCAGCCTCCTGTACTGGTTGACATTTTGTTCAATGTCTATGTAACTTACATTGAGTTTCAGTAGCTAGTGGTGGTGTGGATCAGTGAATAATCAGATGCGGTGGGGGTGGATATGTCATTGTACGGCACCATGTTGCATTAACATCAAAGTTATCGCAGCTTATGCAGCAAGCACTCTGTATGCGTTTCAAGCAAATGACTCTGTGGAAGGCAAAAGGGGAGCAGTCCTTAATAGGGTGAAGGTGGACTCCAAAAACAGAAGTTGCTGGAAAAGCTCAGCAGGTCTGGCAGCATCTGTGAAGAAACAAATCAGAGTTAACGTTTCAGGTCCAGCAACCCTTCCTTAGAACTGATGGTAGCTGGGAAAATGTTGGTTTATATGCAGAAAATAGGGAGGGGGATGGGGTAGGGAGTAAATGATAGGATAGAGCCCAAAGAGAGAGAAGAATAGTTGGACAGACAAAGGAGTTGATAACAATCATGCTGGGAGGGTGAACAGCTGTTAATCTATTAGTGACTAACAACAGGGGGTGTGTAATGGCAGGCTGTGTGATAACAAGGCCTGGTGCGTGCGGTAGGGGGCTGGGACATGGGAGAGTTTAGTCCCAAAAATTATTGAACTCAATATTGAGTCCGGAGGGCTGCAGGGTCCCCAAGTGGAAAATGAGGTGTTACTCTTCCAGCTTGTGCGAGCTTCGCTCGAACACTACAGCAAGCCAGAGACAGAGATGTTGGCCAGGGAGCAGGGTGGTGTGTTAAAATGGCAGGCAAAAAGTAGCTTAGGGTTTTTTTTTGCGAGCAGAACGTAGATGTTCTGCGAAGCAGTCATCCAGTCTATGCTTCGCTTCCCTAAAGTAGAGGAGACCACATTGTGAGCAGCAAATGCAGTAGACTAGATTCTGGGAAGTGCAGGTAAAGTGTTGCTTCACCTGGAAGGTATGTTTTGGACCTTGGATACTGGGGAGGGAGGAGGTAAATGGGCAGGTGTTGCACCTTCGCCGGTTGCAGAGGAAGGTGCCGTAGGGCTGTGGGGGGTGTTGGAGTGAAGGAAGTGGGGACCGGGGTGTCCAGAGGGAATGGTCCTTGTGGATGGCGAACAAGGAAGGGGAAGGGAATGTGTGTCTGGTGTTGGCATCTCACTGAAAGTAGCGGAAATGGCATCTGATGATCTTCTGGATGTGGATGCTGGTGTGATGGTAGGTGAGGATGAGGGAAATCCTATCGCTTTTACGGGAGGGAGGAGAACGGGTGAGAGCGGAAGTGTGGGAGATGGGTCGGACCCGTTTGAGGGCCCTATCAACAATGGAGCTGGGAAATCCTCGGTTGAGGAAGAAGGTGGACATTTCAGAGGCTCCCTTGTCGAAGTTGGTCTCATCTGAATATATGCGACAGAGACGGAGGAACTGAGAGAATGGGATGGAGTCTTTACAGGAAGCAGGGTGTGAAGATGTATAGTCCAGGTACTGTGGAATCAGTGGGTTTATAGTGGATATTAGTGGCCAGTCTATCCCCAGAAATGGAAACAGATGTCGAGGAATGGAAGGGAGGAGTCAGAGCTAGACCAGGTGAAAGTGAAGGCAGGGGGGAAATTGGAAGCGAAATTGATGAACAATTTCTTTGAAGAGACAGGAAAGCAGTACTGATGATATCATCGATGTATCAGAGAAAATGTTGTGGGTGGGGCCGGAATAGGACTGGAACAAAGAATGTTCCACGTACCCCACGAAGAAACAGGCATAACTAGGGCCTATGCAGGTACCCATGGCCCCCCCTGTTACCTGAAGAAAATGAGAGGAGTTAAAAGAGAAGTTGTTGAGGGTGAGGACGAGCTCGGCCAAGCAGAGGAGGGTGGTATGGGTGGGGACGGTTCAGGTCTTGCCTCAAGGAAGAAGCAGAGACCTCTAAGTTCTAGTGGGGACTGGACCTGTAAAGGGATTGCACATCCATGGTAAAGAGGAGGCAGTTGGAACCTGCAAACTGGAAGTTTTGAAACCAGCGTAAAGCGTCAGAGGAATTGTGGATATACATGGGCAGGGATTGGACGAGAGGAGAGTAGACTGAATGAAGATAGGAAGAGATGAGTTCTGTGGGGCAGGAGCAGGCTGAAACAATGGGTCTGCCCGGGCAGTCCTGTTTGTGGATTTTTGGAAGGAGGTCGAAGTGAGCTGTGCAGGGCTGGGGGACTATCAGCTTTGAAGCAGTGTGGGGGAGGTCACCGGATGAGATGAGATCAGTTACTGTAGTAGATACAATGCCTGATGAGCATGGTGGGGTCATGGTCCAGAGGAAGGTAGGAGGAGATATCTGAGAAATGTAGAGGTCAGTATGCCAGATTACAACAGCACCACCCTTATGGGCAGGCTTAATAACAAAGTCAGGGTTAGATCTAAGTGCACGGAGTGCAGTCAGTTTGGAGGGAGATAGGTTGGATTTGGTGAGGGGTACAGAGAAATTGAGGCATCCAATTTCACGTCGACAGTCCTCAATGAACAGATCAAGCACATGTAAAAGGTAGACTCCAATCAATCAGGGGGTTCTGCTGTGGTTAGTCAAGAAGCTTGTTTTATTCCAATCCAGGAGGTTGGCCGTGGTCTCAGACCTGGAGGTTGTGCAACTAGGCTGGAGATTGTGGTCATTCAGTCAGTGTTCTGTGAATCAGTCTAGTGCGTGGCCTGCAGTGTGATGTAGGGAAGGATTGAATATAATGGAGGTGGATGGAAGAGCCATTAGTGACGATGCACCAACAGGAGAAGTGGTGAGGTGTGCCCAATGAGTGAGCAGGAAACACACAGGGCAGGAGAGGTTAGTAGTTTTAGAGGATAAGCCAGATGTGAACCATTCAATGGCCATGATGCATGTAATAGTGAGAGTTATAGTCCTTGTTGTGAGCCTTGGTGAGATGGATTGTGAGAATTAGAGTAGGATTAGCTCATGGATAGCTGAGTGAGGATGTTGGCACACATCCACAAGGACCACAACAGATCATTAACCTATTGCAGCCCTACTGTGCATCTGTTTTCACTCGGGATCCAGCACTGACCTGTGCTTCAATATCAGTCCTAACTCATTGGGTGTATTGGCATGGCTTCCTCAGATGGTCAGCAGGAAAAAGGGGACTGCGTGCCCCCCACCCCCACCATCCACCATACTGTCCTGGAAGCAAGGAGCTATCTTGTTTTTCCTCTGATGTTATCAGTCTTGAGTACTGCAGATTGAGGGGTCATAGAGTGTGGAAGCAGGCTATTTGGCCCATCAAGTCCATACCAACCTCCAAATGCATCCTACCCAGAGCTTGTTCCATGGCCCATCCACTTAACCTGCACATCTTTGGACTGTGGGAGGAAACCAGATCACTTGGAGAAAATCAATATATACATGAGGAGAATGTGTAAATTCCACACAGATGGTCACCCAAGCCTGGAATCAAACCTAGCTCCCTAGCACTGTGAGGCAGCAGCGCTAACCACTGAGCCACATGCTGCTACCATTTAGTGGAGATGCCCCAGGGTTGTTCCTGGTTTGCGGGAGCTGAAGTGGTTCAGAGCAGCTGGGCTTTGACTATGGTGCTAGAGTCATGTATACTGGAGGGTCCCAGCAATGGCAAACACTTGCAGCTCACTCACTATGTGATTCTCGAGTATGACCACAAAATGTCTCAATTGTGTAATTTTCTCTTTAAATTGGCCAATTGGGATGGGGGCATTGCTGGCTGTGCCAGCATTTGTTGCCCATCCCTAAATGCCTTTGAACTATAGGGCTTATTAGGCCATTGCAGAGTTGAGAAGCAGAAGATCAGTCAGAAAAGTCACTCTGGGTCATTGCACCATGAAACTCACTTACTACACTTTCACTACAAATGGGGGAAAACGCAGCCTTCACTTTCTTTTACACCTCACTATGAGATTTATCATTGAAGAAACTGTGGCTTGCATCGGCCTAATTTTCCCCTTGTGGGAAAGTACTTTCCCTTTACCCCAAACTGTTTCTGTTTAAAGGTCACCATTTTTCCATCACAATCTTGCTAATCTTTGATTCCAGCTCTCATCCTGATTGAAAATGGCCTCCTCCAATTAAATAGTTCTGCTCTGGATGGCACCTTGTCCTTTTCCGTACTTAAAGTAACCGTAGGGTACTGTAATCACATCCCCTCAATGTTCCTCACCTAACTGTCTCCATTCCCAGGATCCAATGATCGTTCCTTTCTTGTTGGGCTGGAAAAGTACAGATCAATAACATTGTTGTGAGCACACCTCAGAAACTATTCTCCCTCTGTGCCTTTTGCACTATTACAATCCCAGTCTACATCGTACTAACTAAAGGCTCCATTATCACAACTCCATAGAATTTGCAGAGATAGTAGGAACTGCCGATGCTGGAGAATCTGAGATAACAAGGTGTAGAGCTGGATGAACACAGCAGGCCAAGCAGCATCAGAGCAGCAGGAAAGCTGACATTTTGGGTCCAGATCCTTCTTCAGAAAATCTAGACCCTTTTCTGAAAAAGGGTCTAGACCCAAAACGTCACCTTTCCTGCTCCTCTGATGCTGCTTGGCCTGCTGTGTTCATCCAGCTCTACACCTTGTTATCCATAGAACTTGCATCTTTCTTTCATTAAAATGGAAATTTGTTGCTCAATGCTACCACCTAGTGGAGATAATGTATAGAATACCTTCAGTAGTGCATGAAACCTTTATTTGGTTGAAGTTGAGAAATAATAGAATCTCCCACTGCTTCCCCCCACCTCACCAACCCATGACCTATCCAGGACATTCTCTCTCTATCTCTCTCCAGAACTCCAATGAACTCCTGAACAGACTGCAGCAGTTCCAGAAGGTGGCTCACCAACACCTTCTCAAGGTCAATTTGGACTGTAAATGCTGACCCAGACAGCCACACACACACGTTCCTATCATCTCACCCCGGGAGCAATTCCATTTTGCTGTCATCTCTTTGCTTTTTATTCTTTACTTATGTTTTTTGGACAGGTCAAGCTGACAAAAAACAAAATATTGCAATGGCTAGATTAAAGAAACACAGAAAATGCCAGAGAAACTGGCAGATCACAGTTCTTCAGTTCCGAAGAAGTCATATCAGACTCAAAACGTTAACTCTGTTTCTCTCTCCACAGATGCTGTCTGAGCAGCTGCATTCACCAGCATTCTGTTTACCTCTGGCTGAATGTTTGTCTGTAGGTTCTGATCCTGCAGTTGAGACGAATTGAGAGTTGAGAAGCCACAAATAGCAGTACATTTTAAGGAAGTTGCCAATGAAGATCTTCCAGCGCACTCTCACTGGGAACCCTCACCAGCAAAAGTCGAAGCTACCACTGAAGGTGGCCAAACAGCAGATGCCCTCTGAGGATTTTGTAAAGAAAAACTTCATGGCTGTGGCTACTTTGTGATTGCAGTCTGCCATTTCGGAGTGGACCCCTGTCACAAGGTGGCCTGTGCCCAGTTGTGGTAGCCATCTCAGTATGTTGTCTGTAAAGGATTAGAGTAGGGATTGAGGCAATGCTGGTGTGATAGTTCCCTTTACAACAGCTGAGAGGTTGCCTCTACACATTGGCAGGGTATCGATGGCTGCTAACTTACTGGATAGAGATCAATCAACCTTAGAACACTAACCTCAACAGAATCACTTGAATAAGCTACTGCTCATTGTGGACAGATTGCCCATCGTCTTTCCCGACCAGGCTCTTCAAAAATGGCCACAAAGTGGAACCATGTCAGAAAAACAGCGTGCCAGTTGATGACAGGAAATTGCGAGCCTCTCTGCCTCCACCGGAGTTTAAATATTCCACCCTTTTTCCAGAGATATTTCTTAGTAGTTTTGCCCCTTACCATGACATTATATCCCCACCTACCCCGATATTGCGAGCCTGCCCATCTCTGATCTCTCCTCCGTGGGCAGTTAAAAAAATGCTTGCATCTTAATTAACATGCTTCTTTTATTTTCAGCCGTGACTTAAATTAAAAGAGGAATAAATTGTAGGGATGTAGGTAAAAAGCAAAGCAGTGGCACCAACCAGTGTAGACTTTGAGAAAACCAACACAGACTTAGTGGGCAGAATGGTCTCCTTCTATGCTGTAGTGTTCTGTGAACGGGCATAGATTTATTAAAGAAGCAATGTGCCAGATTTCACAGAATAACAGCCAGGGTTTATGGAGGTGGTGCTATATTGCATACATGAATTTTAAAAAGGTGTTTGATAAAGTACCATTTCAGAAAGTTTGAAGTAGATAGAATCAAAATGAGTGGGTAAGTACTGGGTTAAAGTACTTGAGGCACACAGTACTGATGAATAGCTGTATTTCTGATTGAAAAATATCATAAAGTTCATTCAATGATAGTATCAGGACTACTGCTACGTATGATCCTTTATATAAATGATCTGGACTTAGCGATGGAGAGCATAAGTTCTTGAAAGATACAAAACTTGGCAAAGAAAGGAAGAGTGAAGAGTAACAAACTTAAATTGGTCACAGACCAACTGGTGAAATGGATAAACACACATCAAATGCAATTTAAGTTTGAACTGACTGACAGAACAACATGACAAGGCTAGTAAAAATAAAATACTGTTTTGAAGGGATGCATATTTATAAATATTTGAAGATATCATGGCAAGCTGATAAGGTAGTTAAGAAAATGTATGGGATACTTAGCTTTACAACCAGGGGCATTAAATAAAAAAGAACAAGGAGGTCATGCAAGCCCTTAATAAACACTCACTTAGGCTTCAACTGGAGTTTTATGTACGATTCTGAGTAGCGTACTTTAGGAAGGATGTCAGGGTACAGAAAAGGCTTATTACAATGGCACCTAGAATGTACAATTTCAGATATGTGGAGAGACTGAAGAAGCTGAGGCAATTTTTATTAGAGCAGAAAATCTAATAGAAACGCACAAAATTCTGAAAAGTTTTGGTAGAATGAGTAGGGAGAAACTATTTCTTCTGGTGACCAGAGGTCATGGTATTAAGACAATTGCCGCAAGATCTCTTTCTCGCATACTCTTTCCTTGGTACATGCTCTGATTGGTGGCTATAAATTTCCATTGGATTTATGTTTGTCTTTGATTATGGCAAGGTCTCACATTGGTTTGCTGTTACATTCTGCAGAATGTCACACCAGGAAACTCTACTGCTTTGTAACCTGACATGAGGTATATTGCAGGTGTCCAACCTGTTCGACCAAGTTATAAATGCACCTCCCATGGCAATCAACTCAAACCTGGAATGTCTATCCCAGAAGTAGGCACACCACCTGCTGCACCAGGAAAGAAAGCAGATTGTGAATAAGAGGAAAATTTAGTACAATTCAATAGGAGGTCATGATAAGCTAAAACATACTGACTAGGTGAGTAGTGAAAGTGAATTTCAAATGGCAATTGGATGTTGACTTAAGAGGAATAATTTGCAGAGATATCAGGAAATGTCATTGAAAAGGTCCTTTAAAGAGATGGCACAGGCAGGATGACCTTTTAGTCATAGAGTCGAGATCTAAGGTAGAGAGAAAGGCTCAACAGTCCATCATGTCTGCACCAGTCAAAAACAGCCACCTAATTATCCTAATCCCATTTTCCAGTACTCGACCCATAACCTTGTAAGCCTTGGCAACACAACGTCATATCTAAATACTTCTTAAATGTTAGGTGGGTTTCTGCCTCTACCACAATTATAGGCAGTGAGTTCCAATTCCTCTCCACCCTCTGGCAGAAAAGGTTTTTCATCATCTCCTGTAAACTTCCTTCCCCTCAACTTAAATATATGCTCCTGGTCACTGATCACTCCATCAATGGGCAAAGTGTCTTTCTGTCTATCCTATTTATGCCCCTTAAAATTTCATACATCTCAATCCCCTTTGAATCTCGTCTGCTCCAAGGATCACAACCTATGCGCCAAGGTCCCATGAGCAAAGGCTATCTGCCTTGACTTGACTGAGGCCTGTGGACAACTGGGATAAGTTTCCTGGCTTGGTGTCTGTGCTAAAAAGCATGACAAGACAGCAATAATTTGAGACTGGTATCTCTGACTGAGGGTCCAAAGCACAAAAAGACAAGGCAAAGCAAGGAAGCTGTGAGCATCCAGGTCGGCTCAGTTTGAGTGAGCATGGAACCCAGAGCTGGAGCCCAGTCCAGTCCACAAGCTGAGTGTGTGTCTCTGAGTGCACAGTGCCCTCGCTATAGCATGACAATCATAGTTGCTGGTACAGCCTGAGGTACAGAAGCTTCCTGTAAGTGGACCAGAGATGTGCCATGAGGGTACTTAGAGGCTGGTGCATGTCGTATATAAATGTCCATGCATGTGGAGTGTCTGTGGCTCGTGCTCATGGGGTATGCCCTGAGATCATGGAATCCCTACAGTGAGGAAACAGGCCAATTGGTCCAACAAGTCCACACTGCCCCTCTGAAGAGCATCCCACCCAGACCCATCCCCCTACCTTGTAACTCTGCCTTTCCCATGGCTAATCCACTAACATACACACCCCTGGAAACTACAGGGCAATTTAGCATGGCCAATCTACCTAACCTGCACATCTTTGGACTGTGGGAGGAAACCAGAGCACCTACACAGACACAGGGAGAATGTACAAATCCACACAGACAGTTGCTCAAGGGTGGCATCAAAGCCGGGTCCCTGGTGCTGTGAGGCAGCAGTGCTAACCACTGAGCCAACTGTGCCACCCTTTGTGGTGATGTTGGTGTCTGGTGTCCAACATGGAGATTGTTTGGAGCAAACAGCAACCTGAATCCACTAGGTACATGCACGATTTCCTTGTCTAGTTCTCCCGACATGAGCTTCTTTGGCGAGTTTGGTAAGATGCTGAACATTACTGAGGGGAGTTGGGCTGTTAGATTGTTTAACAAGCAATGATCACTCAATTGGAATCTTGCTGCTGCCTAGTGAGAATCACAACATACCACTTGGAGAAAGTATAAAAGATGGAGCAAGATGATCTTGATATCCAGATGGGCCACTCCATACTTGTCACCCTATTCCATCTCACATCTCACCACAGCCCACGTTGTCCAGACCCCTATAAGATTCCATGTTCCTCTCTTCACAGATACTGCCAGATCTGCTGAGCTTCTTCAGCACATTATGTTTTTATTTTATAAACCCCAATCCCTATTGGTTTCCATTTGGTTAAAAGAAACAACTCATGGTTTTTACACTAAATCTGTTCTTTTTTGTGAGTTTGTGTCTTGATTTATGAGAGAGCGTTGTGATCTTACAAACTTTAGAACTTTAATAACTCTTCATGGATTGAAAGAATCAATAAAGATAAACTATTACACACAGAAAGAAGAATCAATCATTCTGGAATAAACTATTAAGGAACAAGGACAAACCTTTTGGAATTGAAAGCAATTCGCCATGTCTGGGAAAAGGATTTGAAGCTACATGAATAAAATTGTTATGACACGTGCTTGATAACTGGATGCCTCATGCTACAAGGATAAATGATTGCACTACTGAAGAATTTAAGTAGTTAACTGCAGGAAAGCTGTGACTTGTTAAATAAAATAAAAACATAATGTGCTGAAGAAGCTGTTTCTTCAAACAGACAGTCAATGCCAGATGTAACAAGGAACAAAGAAGCTACTTTTGGTAAGAAGGCAAGCTGCAGAATTGGTGGTTTCAGAGGAGTGGTCAATAACTTGGATGAAGGAATATAAAGAATTATCAATAATATCACACCATAGACCTGAAGGATAAAAATCTGAATAAGAATCCAACACTAGAACTCTTCTTCAGTCGAACTTCAAAGAACAACACTGCACAAGGATCAAGTCTTGGACACTTCCAGAGACAGACACTGTTGTTTGGAATCTTAGCTAAATTCGATCATTAATCGGGTAATAGCCAAGTTGAGTTGTGAGTTAACTTGTTAACTTGCTTACTTGAGGGATCTTATTTTGGTTGCTACATACAATAAAGTTTAAATCATTTTTTAGTTATTGATTGTGAGCTTTCTTAATAAGTGGCTGAATTAAATACCCTCAACAGTATGGTCAACACATCTGTTCACATCAGCTTCGCAACCAACAGCATTACCTCTTCGATAGCCCATAATAACTCACATAACAGTAAAATATTCTAGAATAAGTAATAGTTCTATAAATGTCTGATATTCAGTCTGTAACGACAGCTAGAATCTCTGAGAGGAGGTAGGATTCCCCATTTGATGACACATTAACAAACTGATCTCATTCCCTATCTCCCACTCCATTGCAGTGGTGAGGTATTTAAAGTGCAGAGTTTGAAGCAGTACCCAGGAGATTAATATCCCACTTGAGGAGTGTCCTGGACAATCCTACCTTCAAATTTGTTCAGAAATTAAAGTCTTTCTGTAATACAAGTTCCACTAGTGCTGCTCTCTGTTCTCTACTTAAAATCTTCAACACCTACATTGCACTTTCTTGCTTTGATCTCACATTGACGTGGAACTTCCAGTGGAAAGTGAAATAACTCCATGAAGACTGATATCCCGTCATCCAGGTCACCCTTTATTTACATGTCCATGGAACATGACACTGACCCAGCTAGCTTAGAGCCAGCTCCTAGAGTGAGCAGAATCCCTGACACTCCTGTTTCTATCTGTCAACCAGGACTCCCTGACTGAACCAGTAACAGCCCAATCAGGGAACTCATATTCTGTTAGGTCCACCTGGCTGACTTTGTTCCAATCACAAATCCCTACCCCTGTACATCCTGGGACGTGCGGCCTATTCTTTTTCCTGGAGCTTCTCCTGGGGCATTTTTGCACCAGGTCCAGTTCCTCTGAAACTACCTCAGATATTGATGGCGTGTGCTGGGCGTAGCCCGCCTTTTGCCTCTGGAGTGTCTCAGTCAAAATTAATCTTCTTCTTCTGGTAGTCAAGGGGGTCAAGGCTGTGACATCTGTTGTTTCCATCTTGTCCTCAGAGGTTTCTTCAGTTCTAGGCAGATGGGAAGAACTCCCCGGTTCTGACAGCCTTGCCGGATGTTCAGAGCAGCCGGGTATGGTTTGCTCCCACCTCATTTGCGAGGTTGCTGCTTTCATGTGGTCCATGTGCTTGTTCAGATCTGCCTCTTCTACCTGAACTTTCTATGTCATGGGACCTGACCTCGCGTTGGCCATGCCTCGTACCCATGCAGGGCCACTCCTGTGGTTTCAACACCAAACTTTGCCCCAAAGTAGACTGCCTCTCTCATTTAGAGAGGCATTTTGTCTGGTATTATCATTCCTGGTGCCATTTCACCCTCCTCCCATCCCTGCCAATGTCCAGGAATATCAGTTTTAATCTGATGTGGAGTTTTCTCCCCATTAGCAATTCTACTGTAGTTGTATGAGCGGTGGTTCTATAATCAAACAGGAACCAGGATAGTTTGGTATCCAGTAAAGCTGTAGGCTGATTCTTTAAACCTGCCTTCAAAGTTTGGATTGTTCTTTCTGCCAGACCATTGGACGATGGATGGTATGGAGCTGTCCTTACATGCTGAATGCCATTCGATTTTAGGAAATACCCGAATTCCCTGTGATAAATGATGGCCCGTTGTCTGTGACCAACACCTCTGAGAGTCCATGTATTGCAAAAGATGCTCACCATGACTAAGAACTTACAACCATGGAAAGGACGAGAAAAGTCAACATGTAGCTGAGTCCAGGGTTTACCCGGCCATTTCCACTAATGTGGGGGAGCTGCCGGTGGTAATTTCTCTCCTTGTTGGCATTCTGGGCATTACTCCACCAATGCGGCTATGCCACCAGACATAACTTATTGCCAACATCTTCATTTTGAAAACCTCTGGATGACCCTGGTGGAGTTCAGCCAGCATGTGATGGCGACCTTTGCTCAGGGCAATCATTCTTGCTCCCCTTACTAATATACAGTCCTGTATGGTGATCTGGTCTCACCAGGTCCAGAAAGGTTTCATTTCTGGTTGTGATGATGTTTTTCTTTCCCTCATCGCCACTAGCTGTTTTAGTTTGGCTAAGATGGGATCTTTTTGCATCCACAGTCGGAAATTGTTAGTGGTGACCCAAAGGGCATCCAGAAAGTTTGAAACCAACATGAACTCCTCTCATGGTGCCACCAGCGGAGGTGTATCCACCCATGGGAAGCGTCTAAAGGCATCTGCGTTTGCTACTTGGCTTCCAGGATAGTGTCCCAACTTGTAATTATATGCACTCAGAATAAGCGCTCACCACTGAATTCAACCTGAAGCTATGGGCGGCACAGCCCTGCCTTCTTTAATAGTCCGAGCAGAGGTTTGTGGTCTGTTGCTATTACAAATTTACGTCCATAAAGGTATTGGTGGAACATTCTCATGCCAAAGGTGACAGCCAAATCTTCCTTCTCTGTCAGGGCATATTTTCATTCAGCATCAGCCGATGTCTGGGAAGGTACGCTGTCAGGCGATCCTCTCCACTGGGCCACCGGTGAGCCACCACTACCCCATTACTGTATGGGGAGGCATTGCATTGTCAGCACCACATCTCAGTTTGGATCATAGTGTGCCAACACCTGAGACGAGATAGCTGCTTCTTCACTCCCCTGAAGGCTACATCTTGGCTACGAGACCATTTCCAAAGTTGACCCTTTTCGGTAGCAGATTTAAGGGTGCCAAGATGGAGGCCAGGTTATGTGTGAATTTTCTGTAATAGTTCACCAATCCAAGGAAAGACCTAAGTTCCGGTACAGTCGTGGGAGCTGGGGCTCCTTCGATCGCCCTCTCTTTATCTTCCAACGGGTGTAACCTAGTCTGGAACCCAACTAGGTCACTTGGGTTGCCTGGAACACACATTTTTCCCTTCTAAGTCATATTCCTGCCTTGGAGAAATGTTTAAGCACCATGTCCAAGTTCTCTGCATGCTCTTTATTGGTCTTCCCAGTTATTATCATGTAATCCAGATAAATGGCGACCTGGGGTAGGCCTTGTAAAATGTTTTCCATTTTCCCCTGGAAAATGGCACAAGCTGATAGTACCCCAAATGGCATTCTCATATATTGGTATAAACCCTGTGGGTATTAATTATAGCATACCTCTGGGAATCCTCATCTAATCACAATTGTAGATATTCATGGCTCATGTTTAGCTTCGTGAAGGATAGTACCCCTGCCAGCTTTGTGTATAAGTCCTCTATGTGGTGAATTAGGTACTCATCTAGCTGTGAAAAGCGGTTCACCATTCGTTTGAATTTCCCACAAAGGCGAACCTTCACAATTGGTATGACTGGCGCTGCCCATTTTGCAAACTGTATTGGTTTGATGACTTCTTTGCTTTCCAGCCTCCTGATTTCTGCCTCTACTTTTGCCCATAAGGCTAATGGCACTGGGCGGGCCTTGCAAAATTGTGGAATTGCTTCTTGGTCAACTTGGCCCCTTTAATAATCCCTAGACCTTCCTGATAAACTTCTGAGTATTTAATTTGGATTTCACGCAGGCAGCCATATTTTAGTCAAAAAATGTCAGGCCAATCAAGTCAAATCCTTCTCAACCAACTCCGCCCCATCAAGCTTGGGCCTGAGCCTTTTACTACAATCAGTGTTAACTGAACCAGCTGCTTCCCACATGAGATTGGAACCAAAGTTGTACCCTTAATCTGTAAGGGTTCCCCGGTATAGGTTCTCAGCATGGGCGACGTCTTACACAAACTTAAGAGTTGGAGTCAAGAGCAAATTTTGGTAAAGGCTGGTTCTGCAATCACTGATACAGCTGCACCGCTATCGACCTCCATTAGAACCGGGTGACCATTTAACCAGATGCTTATTTTGATTGGTTCTGATTAGGATGTTGCTAAGCAATTTAACTATTCCAAACCAGCTCTATGTGGACTTTCCAGGGTGTACACTTTCCTGGATACCAGTCTATGAGTTCTCTTATTCAGTTGAGGCCTAGTGGAATTCTTTCACTGTCTCGAGTCCGCACACTGGAAGCAACTAAAATAGCTGGCTGGTCTGGATCCTCAGGAAAGTTTTAACCAATTGGCAAGTCTTATTTTTGTTTTGAGGTTTGCAGTGGGCTGATTTAGAGTCCCTGAGTTCAGGATGTGGCCTGAGTGAGGCTATGCAATTGCCTTCACTCAAGTGGTGTTCCCCAAGCTCAGTCGGCCTGGCAAGGATGTCCACTTCCACTGGCATACCTTGTAACTTATAAGATGCACTTGCCACATTTTCTAACAACAAAGCCAGTTTTGGTGCCTGTTGGATGTCTAATTGGCCTTCAGCTAGTGGGCGCTTTTGCATTGTCACATCATTAATCCCACATATCAAATGGTCTCTCAGTATCTCATTCAGGGTTAACCCAAAATCATGTGCCTCTGCCAATCATCATAAATCCCAATACAGATTCCCCAGTCCTTGAACTGCCAATAAAACCGATAGTGTCTCAGAAATGGAGGAGGCTTATGGTCAGAATATTCCTTAGCTAAATCCATTAACTCTTCTAATGTTTTCAATCTGGTGCCTCTGGGGAATATAGGCTCCTAATAACCAAAAAAGCTGCAGGTCCACATGCTGTCAAGAGAATTGCTTGTTGCTTTTTGTCTGCCCTAATGTCATTTGCCTGGAATAAAATAGCGCATTCTTTCCACATACTGGCCCCAGTCTTCAATGGCAGGTCGAGCTTCCCAAGTAGAGGCATGATGCCACAAGTGCTTACCCCAACGCAAAGACAACTTTCACGAGTGAATCACTTCAGGGGCATGTTTTTCTCTCGTCACCTCTGAAATAACTCCACCAAGGCTGGTATCCTGTCATCTAGTCACCCTTTATTATTACCCTGATCCGGATAGCTCAGAGCCAGCTCCTAGAGTGAGCAGTATCCCTGGCACTCCTATTTATACCTGTCAGCCAGAGCTCCTAGATTGGACCAGATTAACAGCCCCAACCAGGGAACTCATATTCTATGAGGTCCACCTGGCTACCCACCTTCCAATCAAGACAGAAGGCCTTGTATATGACTACCTCCATAGAATACTGAGAGGCTGAATTGGGCCGTGTCCCAACAAGAAATGGGGATATTTTACTGAAAGCAAGATATTGAGGATATGCTAGAAATCTGAAAGAAACAGTAGAAACAATCCAATAGGTCAGAGAGCATCCACGGACAGCAAAAGCAAGTTCATGTTTCAGCTTCTGATGAAAGGTCATTTAACTGACTCTGTTGAGATTTCTCTGACCTGCTCAGTACTTTCAGCATATTTTATATATGAGCCAATTTTCTTCAGACCTGGTCAAATGTCCCTATCCAAGCCAGAACAAAATCTGCCTTTGATGCTTGCACTGAATCATAGAATAGTTAGTGCACAGATGGAGGCCACTCATCCCTTTAAGCCTAATGCTAGTTCTTTCAAGAACAGTTTGGCTAGTCGCACTTAACCGGCCTTCCCTGGAGAGATGCAAAACTTTTATTTTCAGCTGTTTACTCAGACCCATCTGAAAGTAACAGTTGAACCTTGTCACCCTTCAAGCAGTACATTCAGAATCTAATCCCTTCCTGCTGAGAAAAGGATTCCCTCAGATAATGGTTCTTTTGTCAACTATGTTAAATCTGTATCTCATGGGTTCTGATCCTATTACCAATGAGAATAGTTTCTCTTTCTCTACTCTTTTCAGGCCTTGCATGATTCTGAACACTTCTATTGAATCAGAAAGTTGGCCAAGTTCAGCAGCTCTGCCAGCCTCTGTGGTGACAGAAACCCCAGATAAAATTTCATGTCTGGTATGATTCTCCTCCAGAACCACAGACGCTGCTAGACTGCTGAGCAGTTTCTGTTTTTGTTTCAGATCACTGACGTCTGCTGTTCTTTGTTCTATTTTCATGCTGGTCACCACCATCTGCAGTATTTTGCATTTGCCGAAATCTCTTCTCCACAAGTTGGGGTCTGGGGGATATTCTATTTTGATTGACAGTTCTAGCTAAAATCTCCTTAAAACAGGGTTGCATGATTACCCGCAAGGTCCTTTCTATCCATGTGCATCTATTTGGAATTGAGGATGTGGGATCGATCAGTGACCCCTCACATATACCTGGACTCCAGAGAGATTACAGAGTTAACCAGCAGTAAGGTTTATCGAAGCATGTTGCATTGCTTCCTGCCCTGCCTTACCTGGATTCTGAATCACTGTACATCACCTATCAGAAAGTCATGAATCACTAATGTGAACTTGCAGGAAAACAACTCACCAATAATACCAGTATCTACCATAGTTCATTACTGAGGTTGACAGAGAGCAGCAGATTCAAGCTCCACTCCATTACTTGAGAACGAGATATATTCAGTAGTGCTCTACTTGGGAATATTGCTCGCATTCTCATGTATGAATCCCAGTCAATATACAGATCTGATGCCAGTCCTTTTTCAAGGAAGGCCAGTGGATTTATCCTGACCAACCCCAACTTTTCTCAAGCAACGCTGCCATATGCCATTGAGTCCTCTCAGTTGATGTTGGCAGGATCTTGTTCTCCATTGGCTGTTATATCTGTCTATAAAATAGGCACAGGAATTGATGCTCTTCGGAGGGTTGGTTCAGCCAAATGGCCTCTTTCGGCACTGTAGGGACTCTATGATTCTATTATTCAATGACTGCAGCAGTTCAGGAAGGCAATTCACTACCAGCTTCTCAATAACAACTAGAGATGGACAATCAGTACAGGCCTGGCCAGCGACGCCCACATCCTGTGATTGAATATAAAAATGACACTACTTGTTGTCAATTTTCTGGGGTTCATCAGCATTGATCTGCATTGCTTTCTGTGCCCAGGCTGGATAGGTGTGATATGATGCTCTCTTGATTGTATTCATTATGAAGAGGGTGTCCTGTCTTTCTGTGATCCCACCTAGCAAAATCTACAGGCCACGTTCTGTGAAGCTGGGAGCTAACAGATGCTTTGTTGCTGTTAGGGATTTTCTTTTCTAGGAGTGACCACAGACTGAGAGGAAGCTCCTCGTTTGCTGCATGAGAAGTGGTGTCCAGTTGGCTTTTAAATATGGTGCTGGACCCTTCAAAACCAGAAGGTCTCACCAATTTTTCAGCATGCTCACCATATGATTCACCAAATAATTTGTGCAACATCTGGCTCGTGCTGATAATGAGCCAAGAAGCCTGAGATCACGTGAGATAACTCGCTACAAGCATTGACAAATGTGACAGCATCCAACACACTCACCACCAACTCCTTAACTTTAACATTGAAAGCTCTGCCCTGAGGAACCAAGGGCCAACATTGCAGGCAGGTGAAGAGTAAATTATTTGATATCATTATGCTATTATGGCTGAATGTTGCTAGTCATGTCCGATGGTGAATTAAATCTTGGTGCTACAGTTGACAGTGACTTAGCCTGGTCTGGATGTGTCTAGTTGCCAATGTTGGGTTCACATCTTTAAGATCCACGCTCAGTAAAGGAACAAAGTTTTAGCAGGCCTCCTTTCTGCTTTCTTTCACACCCTACTCTCTCTGGAGTCCACGTGTATGTGTGGATGCAACTACTATGTGTATGTGAGGACTGATAGAAAACATTTCACAGCCCAATCATGAGAGAAATTGAATTTGACTGATCAATATGCAGGATTTGACATGTCTGACTGAATGAACACTATTACTATGATTTATCTGTACAACTTTAATGTTATTATTAGCCAGTTGTGGAATCAAACACCCTCCCAGCTCTTGTTTCTTCTCTGCAAATGGCTTTCGCCTTATGGTTCCTGTCTTCATCTGCTTGTCCACTGGCTCATGCAACCTCCTGAACAACAGCTGCAAGCACCAAAGTGCGTTGATGCTCAATTGCGGCCCTGTCAATCATTATAAGATTAGTGCAATAAAGTCCTCTGATCATATACGATTAGCCATGGCTAATATCACATATATCATGATATCACGATGCCTCCAATCCGAGTTGGTAACCTGCCATAAAATGGAGGGTAAAACCCATGGAATTCACTTAGCGGCAGTTTGGACTCTGTCAAGAATTTCCAGTATGCCTGTAGTTGCTTGGATTCCTCCAGCTTTGTGCTCTGAGTGTTTCATGGTCAATCAGAACTGTTAACAACTTCTGGTTGGGAAAATTCAAGACTGTTTATATTTACTGACTGGAGTTTATTGGCTTCGTCCCGTCCCAACTTTAGAGTGTGCACAACAGCAATAAATAGAGTAGGAGACAGTGTCCTGGACACCCAGAGGTATGGCTGACTAGTGGCAGAATCCATACTAAGAAGTCCAGGGAGTGATGCCACATGGCTGCAGGGAGATGATCAAGTTGTGAATCTTTATTTTTCCAAGTTAGGGCAGTGCGCTAAACAAACAAATGTTTACTTTGAATGTTTGGCAAGTTTTATAATTTGTATGTTTAAGAAGCTTAAGTCCAAATAAGCCTTACATTTTATCTAAATTAAATTCATAAGATAGAGTAACTTCAGCACAAGGGAAGTGTCTGACTGCTGAGTATCTGTTGATTTTAAAGTTTTGGCAAAGATCTGTAGCTCAGGTTGTGGATGAGGTTGTTGACTTGCTCGCCGAGCTGGCTTGTTCTCGCTCAGACATTTCGTCACCATGCTAGGTAACATCATCAGTGGAGCCTCCGATAAAGTGATGTTATTCTACACCGCTTGGAATTTATACTGTTTGGTCTGTTGTGGTGGGTAGTGTCATTTCCGGTTTTGATCTGTATGGGTTTGTATATGGGGTCCTATTCTATGTGTTTATCGATTGAGAGCCATGCCTCTAGGAATTCCCGTGTGTGTCTATGTTTGGCTCGGGCTACTATGGTTACATTGTCCCAGTTAAACTGATGGCCTTCATTGTCTGAGTGTACTGGTATTAAGGAGAGTTTGCCGTGCTGTTTTGCTGCTAGTTGATGTTCATCTGTTGAGTGTTTATTTATGCCTAAAGTGTACTTCTAATAGTCATTTAGAAAGCACTTGAATACTGCTACAAAAATGACACAATTTTGTCAAAGCTTTTCAACTTACACTCATCAGGATGGTATAGAGGAAGTGTCAATAATAAAGGAAAATTACATTTATACCATTTGAGAGAAATGTGCTGTTGATTGGTATATGACAGTTAACTGCCAAGCATTGCTTAAATTTTAAACCAGGCAGGTCAACTCTGGTAAAGGCATTGCCCTGAGAAATGAACCAGGGAATAGCTGCTACATTTTGTCACTGAACTCAAATATTAACTCTCTTTGTCTCTCCACCTCCCAATGTGTGCTACACCTCACAAATTTGTCTTGCACTTCCTGTGTTTCATTCAGATTTGGAGCATCTGCAGTTTTCATTTTAGTTTGTAATAGCTGTGTCCAATTTTGTTGTGCTGAAACAGGCACAGTGTGTACGCTTGGTGTTTCTGTCTCTAAATAATGGCTGTGTATATTCATCTATGTAGCTTCCAGGGTGCGCAAGAGCATCACACTGGGAACCCAATTGACAACTCTAAATGAGTTGTCAGCATAAATTCTCCACACACTCGGGATTATATAGCTATGATTGTAAGCATGGAATCACATTGAATGTTGAACACAATGTTTTGAATTTCGAAAGCACGGGCCAGTTAGACATGTTCAGTATTTTGTTTGCTGCATAACAAAATCCATATACCACATCACTCATTTATGTGATAGGCAGAATGTCTTATTGGTTTGATGACAGCATGCTGTTAGGGGTGAGCACCAATTGTATTGCTATTGCATTGTAGCTACATAAGATGAGTAGCTTCACATGTTGCTCAAACCTTTGAAATACTTTACCTTTACAGGATCATTTGAAGCAGTCTAGGCTCTTTTTGGGACCAAACATGATGGCCTCAGATATACAACAAGAAATCCTACAACAGGATGGCCATTATCCCATAGAAGTGCCATATTTCAGCATCAAACTTACACTATTAACAATGGCTTAGGCCTTGTTTACAACATTGTTAAGTCCAATCTTATCATGCCTGGAAGAGCAGGGATCCCAATGTATATCTTGAATATTGAAAATAGGTTAGGGGTGGGGAGTAGCCTGGCTGATTTCTGAAATAGGGATTCAAAGAAAAAGCTCATTTGACTGTTCCATTTCAAATAGAGCACAGGATACGGGTCATCAAGGCATCACATGATGGAGGTCATCATTATCATGATGTAAGGAAATTCTTATATGTAGCTGTGAATTCAAATAAAACATTTGTATCATCTACATATCAGACATATGCAAGACTTTGGAGGTTAGGCATATTTCTATTGAAGACACATTTCTCATGGAATCCAACAAAGATGTTTGTAAGATCCCATGGCAACACTATCACTTTGGGCACATATGGTGCCATTAATCCTGATCTCAACCTCATGAGTTTCTGAGATTATAAAGTCAATACGTGCTGATGTCCCACTCAAGGAAGTCAGATTTGTTAGAATTGTGGGAATCTGTATTCATTAATACTTCCTAATGAACTCCATCCTGTGCTCAAATTCATATTTGAACTAGAACAGTCAAATAAGCTCCCTTTAATTGATGTCTTAGTTGAGAAATCATCTCTACTTTAGTCTTCTACAAAGCAAATCTTCACTGGTCAGTATGTGCATTGGGATTCCTACACTTTCATGTACAAAAGTTTGCCTTCCCAGCAATCCATTAAGGAGGGCCTGAACCATTTGTTCACTGGAAATGGGGCACATCAAAGCCATCCTGTGGGTAAATGGCTACCCTAATGAGATCATTTCTCGCTGTATATCACACAAACTCGTGAATGGGCCCAAGTCTTCTGGTATTGATCCTGAAAGATGCCCAGTCTACCTTAGGAAGGTAAGGTGCTCCAAATGTTCATAACAAATAATGATCACTGTTTCACATCACCATACAGTAGCAACACAAGTGCTGCTTGCCACTAATAGGATGCTGTCATCAAGCCAAAATGGATTTCTGTCTATCACATAAATGAGCGATGTGGTATATGGATTTCAGTGGCAGTGTGATGCCAGATGTATAGGACATACTTCCCAAAGATTGGATGACTGTACAAAACAGCATATTCCTTTAGCTATTTGCAGCAAGCAAGGTACAGATTGTGCCTAAAGAGCTCATGCTTGCAGAGCATAAGATATATTGTCCAATACTATATGTGATTACATGATTGGACAACATTTGATGAATACTTTTTGAAAGTGCGAAGAATGAATGTGACACCCAATTTAGGATTTTCAGTTGGGCTCACCGTGCAGCACATTAGTTTGTACTAAAAGTTACATATATTACTACAAACTACCATATTCTTTGCAGACAGAAACAACAAGTATGCACACTGTGCCTGTTTCAATATGACAAAATAAGTAATAATATTTGTCTGGTCAAGGCATTATCCTGAGAAATTATGCAATCGGTCAATCTGTCTAGTTTAAAATTTAAACAAAGTTTGGCAGTTAACTGTCAATCATTATCCAATGTGGATTTTCCATGGCAATGGCTCTACCAATCAGTGCACTCTGTTAAGTCAGTTAATAGTCTAACACATATGGAGAGACATGGCAGAGTACCTTGGATCCATGGTGTGTACATCCTGTTCCATGTGTAGACACTGGGACGTTTCTTATGCCCTGGATAACCTCTTGAGAAGAAACTGGTGTCAGTTGGATCTTTGGGTTTTAGAACAGCAGCTGATGTTACTTTGGTGAATCCCCAAGGCTGAGAACTGTGTGAATAACGCATTGCTCAAAGTAGTCACCCCACATCTCAGTGTGTGTAAACAGAGGGGAAATGGATATGTGTCCAGACAGTCTGAGAGAACCAGACAGTCAGTACTCAAGTCCCTAAGTACATCTTGCTCTGCAACTGGTATTCTATTCTGGAGAGTGGTGACTGATTGTTTATTTGGGGGTTGCAGCCAGAGCTAAGGCCACAGTACCATGCCTGGCTCAGCTACAGGGACAGGGAAGATGGCAGCAGTTAGATTGGAAAATCCATGTTAATTAGAGAATCAATAGGGAATTGACAGGTATATTTCTGTGGCTGTAAATATGAATCCAGGCTGGCATGTGGCCTCGGTGGGACCAAGATCAAGATTATCTCTGGTCAGCTGTAAATCACTCTGAAAGGATGGGTGAACAGCCCATAGTCATGGCCTATATTGGTACCAATAACATAGGGGTGAGGTCCAATAGGAAAGCTTTAGGGAGCTAAAAAGAAACTGCCAAGCAGGACCTCCAAGTTAGTAATGCCTGGATTACTCACAGTACCATGACCAGGTGAGCATATAGAAACATAAAGCAGATGACTGTGCAGCCAGAGAGCTGGGGTACTATTTGTAACCTTGCTGTCTTTTCATTGTTTTTACTTTTTTTTATCAGTTTTGAATTGTGAGCTGGAAGTGAATTGTGGACTTTAGGGCAGCTTGTAGTAAAAGCAGGGGAAGAGACCAAACAAGGTTTGTTTGTTTGTGAGGCCAGGCCTGGAGGCTAATTGCAGGCTAGAACTTGATTTTATAAGGTACTAGCAGACACAGTGACCCCAGGAAGAGCACTGTGTTTGAACAGCAGAGGTTGGTTATTAACGTCGTCTGTACCTGGGAACTGGTTCTGGCAAGTCTGGAGGAGACCCTATGTTCAAGCAGATGACAGTTGTTGAATGATCATTGAGGCCTCAGGAAGAATTATCAGTCTATCAGAGTGGAACCAGAATTAAAGTTGTTTTTTCGCATTATGTTTCTGAGAAATTGTTCTGGTTGTTGCTGAGACAGCATTAAGACTTGAAAGCTCCCTACCTAATCTGATACACCAGTTT
>NC_063333.1:99536944-99560207 GCF_021869965.1 Rhincodon typus | reverse complement strand
ATGATGTTCGTGAAATACCTCCGTGTAAGCTGGTGTGCTGTTACCCTGTTCTTTATTTACACATGCACAGTACATGGTCTCTGTCCAGCTAGTTCAGACCCAGACCCTAGAGTGAGGTAACCTTCTGAATCCCCTGTTAATGTTAGCCAGGACTCCCTAGTTGGCCCAGCTTAACAACCCCAATCAAGGAACTTGTACTCTGAGATTCACCCAGCCAACTTTGTTCCAATCACTACAGTTTGTAATACGCCAATCTGCCTGTATCTAAGTTCAGCAAAGATTGAAACCTTATATCCAGCGCTTTGGCACTATCTACCCTCACTTCCTTCAAAATCCTTAGGTAAACCTCCATCCAGTATTAGTTTCTTGTCAAGGTCATGCCAGTACTCCAACTTGCTTAGTAGTTTTTGAACCGTTGTTATAACAGCTTCCTGCTCATCGCAGCATCCTCCTCTTTTTTTTTTTTTGTAAAGATAGAACATAAAATGGTGCAGCACAAGAATGCACTGTTTGGCCCACAATATTGAGCCAACCATGACGCCAAATTAAACTGCCCTTGGTCCATATCCTTCCACTCCTTGCATATGCATGTGCTTATCTAAAAGTCCCTTAAATACCCCATTGTGTCTGCCTCCACCACCACCCTGGCAGTGTGTTCGTACCCCTTTTTTTTTTTTTTAAAAGGACGACTTGTCCCTCACATCTCCTTTGAATTTTCACCTTAAATGCGTGCCCCCAAGTAGTTGTAAAAGTATTCACTTAACACCTCAGCCATAACGTGTGCCCCTCATATCAGCCATACTCTTAAGCACTTTTGGTTTTTATATGCCTGTAGAAGACTTTGGGTTTTCCCTTTTCTTATCTGCTAATATTTTCTCCATTCCCCTCTGCTTTTTATTTGTTTTTCATCTTTCCCTTGATTGTTGGTATTCCTGTTTTTTTTCTGCCTTACACCTGTCATAAGCATGCCTTTTCATATTTTGTCATCTCGGTAACCATGGAGGCAGAAAGAGTGTTTGTTTTTTAAAAAGTAAGCTCGGGATGATCGATTTCAGATCAGGGAGAGCCAGAATTAAGGGGGCTTCACCCCCTCCTGACATCACCTGGATGTTGGAGCAATAAGCAAGGCTAATTTGATTCCACCTGAACATTAGGAAGACACCAGATGGAAATGGTTGATGCACTAACAGAATTTGGGGTAAATTAGCAGTGGTGTACACAAGAAGACTGAATGTAGGCATCAAGACACTACACAAAAGGTACGAGGGCCACAAAGGAAACAATCTAAAGTGGCAGTGAGGTGACCATGAATGATTCAGAACCAGTGGCAAGGAACTGTGGCTTTTGCACTGGATAGCCACAAACATAATTATTCCCTCATTAGATGCAGCCCTTTGCAGCATCTTAGATGGGTGCAAACCAGTGCATTTTCCAAGACCTGTGCCCTCTTTACTGATGGTGACTAATACATCAGAATCACAACTCCTAGTGCATTCGCAGACTAAGGACACTGGGGTCAGAGCCTGGTGCAGTCAGGTAATCCCTCTGCAATACCTTGTCATCTCTCACTCTTTAAAATGTAAAGAGAGAGATGGCCCTTCTACAGGCTTCCTCCTGTTACCCCTCAGAGCAAAGACCTCGTTCCCTCACAGATGCCAAGTCCTTGACTCCTCTACTATCTTGGGTCCGTATGCTGCAGTGAGCAATTTTGGGACAAATTCTCTTCCTTAGAACAAGCAATAACCTTAGTAATTGCTGCTGTAGACAAGCGAATCCTGTTCCTCGAAACCTTTGATGGAATGGGAAAGCTGTTTCCACTTCAATGAAGGGCTTCCTTCATTGCCCTGCTCCTCCCCATGAAAAAAAACAAATCTGTCACGTTCCCACAGGAAGGAAGTTTTTAACAAGGGGAATTGAGAGAGGATTTGATAAAAGTATAGAGAATATAACAGTCCTAGATGAGACATTAAAGTAAAAATACTTCCTCTTAGCTATCAGTGAGAGGTCTAGGGAGCACAGATTTAAGATTTTATCTAAAGGATAGGGGGAAGAAAATGTTAAGGAGAACAACTTTATGTAGTGAGTTGTATTGCTGCTCACAAAGATGAAAACTCGCTTTCAAAATCTCCTTCATTTCAAAAGGAAATTGGATGGATACTTGAGGGACTTAAACTGACAGGACCGTGGGAACTAAGAGGGAGAATGTGACTGGCTGTATTGTTTTATGGGGAAGACAGCTTGGTCCTAATGAGTCAAATTAGTGCCTTTGACACTGCACGAGTATATGGCTAGTTCTGCAGGGCCAGTGAGTTTTTCCAGAAGTAGTTGTGACCTTGGTACAACCAACTAGTCGAAAAGAACCAGGCACGATTTCACTGAGTCTACCTTGCTTGCTAATCAGGTTTCAAGTTTGGAAACTGGTGAGGGTGATAATTTCTTGGCAGAATGCAGACCGCAAAGTTTGTGGTACTACCTGTGACTCAGCTATACTGGAAGAGGAGGGAGAAGAGTGGAAGAGAATTAGTGATGGGGTATCCATAGTCAGGGGATCAGTGTTTCTGCAGCAATAAATGTGATTTCAGGTTGGTGAGTTGTCTCTTTGATGCCAGGGTCAAGGATGTTGCAGAACATCCTTTTGGGGAGGGTGAAAAACCTGAGATCATGATCCACATTGATACTAAGGGTTTACATAGAAGAAGGGATGAGGTCCTGAAAGCAGATTTTGGGGATTTAGGAAGGAAATTTTAAAAAAGCAGGAGCAGAACTGTGATCTCTGTATTACTCCCAGTACCTCGTCACAATGAGCACAGGACTAGGAGGCTTGATCGATTGAACTTGTGGCTGGAGAATTGGTGTGCGAGGGAGGACATCAGATTTCTGGGGCAGTTGGGACCTGTACAAACTGAACAGTTTACACGTAAACAGGACTGGGATAGAAACCTTCACAGGGAGATTTGCTTGAGCTGTTAGAGACGTTTTAAACTAGCTTGTTGGTGAGTGGGAATCTGAGGCATTCTCAAATTGGAAGGAAATCGAGGTGATAGTCAGAAGTGAAAAAAAGTGGGTAAGTGAAGTTAGAAGGCAGCTGAAAGTAAGACAAGCATCAACAAAGCTTAGAATACGGGAATAAAGAAAGATAGAAAATAAAAGCAGGAGGAGGACATTTGGCCTTTGAGCTTGCTTCCCCATTCAATATGATCACAAGTGACCTTGTTTCTGCTTTCTCCCCATACCTTTAGATTCCTTTATCCCTAAGAACTATCTCTAACCCCTTCTTGAAAACATTCAATATTTGGCCTGAACTGCTTTCTGCAGCAGAAAATTCCACAGGCTCACCGCTGTCTGGATGAAGATGTTTCTCCCCATCTCAGTCCTAAACTGCCTACCACGTATCCTTAGACTGTGACCCCTGGTTCTAGGCTCCCTGTCATTGGGAGCAGCTTCCCTGCATTTACCCTGTATAGTCAGATTAGAATTTTATGGGTTTCTATAAGAAACCCGATAATAATATTAAAAAGACAAAGCTAAAGTAACTGTAACTGCATGCATGCAATATTCACAACAAGATAGATGATAGAAAAACAGAAATAGTGGTCAATATGTATGATTTAATTGCCATTTTGTAAACATGGCTGCAGGGCAACCAAAATTGTGACCTAAATATTGAAGGATTTTTAACAAAAAGAAAGAAAGGCAATTGGGAAAAGGATGTAGAGCTGGATGAACACAGCAGGCCAGGCAGCATCAGAGGAGCAGGAAAGCTGATGTTTCGGGTCTGGACCCTTCTTCCGAAATGGGGGAGGGCAAGGGGACTCTGAAATAAATAGAGAGAGGGGGAGGCAATGATGGAAGGTGGATAGAGGAGCAGGTAGGTGGAGAGAAGACAGATAGGTCAAGGAGGCGGGGATGAAGCCAGTAAAGGTGAGTGTATGTAGGGAGTTGGGATGGGGGTTGGTTAGTGAGGTGGGGAGAGCAAATAGGTGGGAGAAAAGACGGACAGGTCAAGGAGGCGGGGATGAGATCAGCTGGTCTTGGGATGAGGTCGGGGGTTGGGAGATTTTGAAGCTGGTGAAGTCCACATTGAGACCATTGGGCTGCAGGCTTCCCAAGTGGAATATGAGATGCTGTTCCTCCAGCCTTCGGGTGGCAGCACCTCACATTCTGCCTGCACTTCAGAGAATCTAGTCTACTACATTCACTGCTCACAATGTGGTCTCCTTGACATTGGGGAAATGAAACATAGACTGGGTGACCATTTTGCAGAACATCTACGTACTGCTCATAAAAAAGACCCTGAGTTTCCTGTTGCCTGCCACTTTAACGCACCACCCTGTTCCCTGATCAACATGTCTGTCTCTGGCTTGCTGCAGTGTTCTAGCGAAGCTCAACGCAAGCTGGAAGAACAACACCTCATTTTCCGCTTGGGGACCCTGCCGCCCTCCGGACTCAATATTGAGTTCAATAATTTTAGGGCCTAAACTCTCCCATGTCCCAGCCCCCTACCCCATACACCAGGCCTTGTTACCACATAGCCTGCCATTACACACCATCTGTTGTTAGTCACTAACAGTCCCCATTAACAACGATTTACTCTCCTTGCCTGACCATTATCAACACTTTGTCTGTCCAACTGCTTTTCTCTCTCTTTAGGCTCTATCCTATCGTTTACTCCCTACCCCATCCCCCTCTCCCTTTTTTCTGCATATAAACTGACGTTTTCCCAGTTACCATCAGTTCTGAAGAAGGGTCACTGGACCTGTAACATTAACTCTGTTTCCTTCACAGATGCTGCCAGACCTGCTGAGCATTTCCAGCAACTTTGTTTTTGTTCCTGATTTACAGCATCCATAGTTCTTTCGGTTTATATCTTGGAACAGCAGCAATCTCGCTTTTAGAAATGTCAAATGTGGTTCTTCATAAATATACATTTTTAATATAAAAATTAATATCACTTTGGAATAACATAATCCTCCAAGGGACTAATATAAACTAAATACCATTCTTCATCCATGGTTGTTCTGTGATCCTCCTCTACAAGAGATGGATATCGTATAATGGATAGAAAATTCACTAATATATTGAAAAAAATTAATTGAAGGTTCCTTTGTTTAAGCTTCTTTTTCAATTAACAATGTCAAAATATCCTTGTGCTGAAATGATATTATTTTATATTATGACAAGTTTCCCTCGTATTTTGAATGCACAAGTGGTAGGGTTCAGGAGTCACCCAGTGACTCTTTCACAAATCAGAACTCATTGTTTAAGGCCTAGAGTGCCTTTTTGGAGTTATTCCAAGGTGTTCCACTCAGCTCAACCACTGTCTGATGATCTGATAATAATTCAGCCCTTCAACATTACTCCTTTAACATATAATGTGTCCCCGATTCTTCAGAATAATTGCAGTCTTGGTTTTATCTTCTATACAATGCAGATCTTGAGAATATCCTCTATGCAGCGCATCAGCAATTTGTTGATGGAATACAGTTCAATAAAAATGTACTGAGCTTAAGTCATTTATTATTTGAGAGAATAAATATTCAAACCTCAGGTACCAGCCAATGATTATGTGTTGCTGTTAATGCTACATAATGGGAATTCTTTATTGACAAAATCAGAAGAAAGAGATATACCATCAAAGGGATTTATGCCTACATTGAATAAATAATTAGGTAATTGCAAAGTGGCACAAAATTACCTCGATAAAACATGTAATTTCTGAGTGTCTTCAAATGTCCAAGTGGTATTTGATTGTAAGAATAGATTGTTTGAAATTCTATTTTCCTACAAGGTCAAATACCTAAGTATTCATGGCTAATCTCCACCTGCTGAGACTCCCACTTTAAAATATGGTTTACATTCAGTATTAAAGATACTACCTGCATTTTAAATATTTGAACATCAATGAAATTTGTGACTAATTAGAGAGATGGAGTACCACTGGAATATGTAGATTAGTCTATTTGTTTGTGTTCTGTGCAACTGTGTTCCCCACGTGTAGTTGTTTTCTGGTTATAAATTGACAATATAATTTACCTAGATTTATTTTTATGTTCTTACCATTGATGGGAGTTGGGTGGCATTAGAACTACATAATTTAAAAAGCTGAATGGCTACTTCCTAAATCTTCTCATGTTTGAATGCACAAAAACTTGTGAGTTAGTGCATTTTTTGTAATGCATAACATTAAATATGTCATGCTTTAAAAACTTACCCTACACAAAATTGGTATCATTTTTAAAGTATCTGAATAGGATACTACATGTGTATCCTGGGAAAAGAGAAGTTATTTGCTTACCTCGTTACACCACACCGAAGATGTGATTTCAGAGCTGTCCTTTGTCAATTGTAAAAATTTCAAACAATCTATATGTAGAATTAAATATCACTTGAATGTTTGAAGACACTTAGGAATTATATGTTTTATTGAGGTAGTTTTGTGCCACTTTGTAATTAACTAATCATTTATCCAATGTTGACATAAATCCCTTTGATGGTACTTCTCTTTTTTGGACAGTAGTTTACCAATGTCCTTTAGGAGTTGAAATGTTCCATCCCTACCTGGTCTGGCATACATGCCCCATATAATCAAGCAACTGTCTGACCTAGTCATTACTTACTGAATTGTACCTTAAGGAGACCACCATCACAATCCTGAAGTATGCCTTATTCCACTAACAAAATTGACCCACCAAAGGTGGCAGCATTGTGCTATACTGTTGACCCGAGAGTTCTCAACATTGTCTCTGGAGCCCTTGAAGTCCCATGCCGTCAGGTCAAAGTCTTAACTCCACCAACTTCAGGTTCCTCTCTGAGCCATTCCCCATCCTGACTTAGAACTAAATCACCATTCCTTTACTGTCGCTGAGTCAAATTTCCAGAGACCACTCCTGAAGAGCACTTTGGATGGATCGATATGCCATAGACTACAGAAATTCAAGAAGGCTGTTTCCTACCACCTTCACAAGGGCAGTTAGGGGTGGGCAACAAATGCTGGATTAACTGACAATTCCTACATTCTGTGACAGCCTGTAAAGAAGACTTCAAGCTTTCTTTTAATATATCCAAATAATATTAATTTTATTTTAAAGAAAAAGAAGCACCCACAGTATCTCAGATAACAAGGTGTAGAGCTGGATGAACACAGCAGGCCAAGCAGCATCAGAGGAGCAGGAAGGCTGACGTTTCGGGCATAGACCCTTCTTCAGAAATGATTTCTGCAAAAAACCATTAAATAAAAATCTGCACAAACTGTTTAGTTTTCAAATTTCATGGAAGGGCATCCTCATACTTGATGATGAAGAGACAAATGACTGAATGGAAATAAATGGTATTTGGGAGAGAAAGTAGTGCTGAAATTATGAATATAAATCCTCTCAGAAAAACAAATTCCTTACCTAAAACAGAATAGAAGATATGAACTTAAAGTGACAGCAGAATTGCCCACTCTAGGTCCTCAATTGACAGCAGAGTGAAGGGTGTATACTGGGAGTTCCATGTAATCAGTGTGAAGACCAGAATATGGCAGGGACCCCTGCTGCCACGCTCCTTTCTGATTATTTGCTGACCATGATGTTGGGCATTAAATTCTGTCCTATATGTATGATTGAGACTAATGCTCAGATAATGTTACCGACTTTTGCAATTATGTTCACTGGAAACTTTTTAGTTTTGATGCAAATCTAGTTGTGTCTGCAGCCGATGCTGGCAACCTGGACATTTGCAAGTAAGTGAGAACTGGTGAGATTCTGTCTCCAGCAGGCTGTTTTCCTGCGGTTAATGTTCGTGTTATCTTCCATAACATAAGAAATTGAGTATGGATATTGTGGTATTGAAGAATCCAACAGAAACTCATTATTTCTGACTGTTTTGTACAAATACTCGTATCTGGGCTAACATACATCAGAACAGCATGCTCCCAGTAGAGCGTCATGCTTCAAGTGATCTGAGGTAAGATAGAGGGTGACACCTTTATACCCTCAGCTTACATGCTGTATTATAGTGATGAACATGTTTCTTAAAGGTGTACTGACATACTGACCATGAGATATAGCACAAGAGCAGGAATAATATATGCCTTCAGTAAAGGTCAGCATAACCCATCAATGACTTAAAAAAAATGGAACTACATTATAATTTTGTTTTCTTTCAAAATAATTATCATATAATTCTGGGATGTCAAAGGGTTCTGACTCACAAAAAGCAAGAAAGCCACCTGTGAACAATAAAAGAAAACAGCTTTCTAATTGAGATGTTGACAATTTACTGTTTGCATTGTCAGCAGTGAATCCAAAATTGCGATAATCGAAAATACACTAATGCCTTGTTGTTATATCATCATCTTGTAGAACTAAATGTTGCAAATACCCTATAAGTACATATTGCTTAAAATTTTGACTTTTTTTAAAGCGTATATCCAAATGGGATAAGCATTCACAGTATAGTGATGGTTTTGCCTAATCATCCTGTTTGATTATTAATAAATAATTAAAAGTGTTGTCTCACAGCTTAAAGCCTTCAATATACAGTAATATGAAAATATTGTCTTGCTAACATTTTACAGCCTGCTGGAATATCAATGCTGTTGGTTTATTTATAGAATCCCTACAGTGTAGAAACAGGTCATTTGGTCCAATGAATCCACATCAACCCTCTGAAGAACATCCCATCCAGATCCATTCCCCTACCCTAACACTGTAACCTTGCATTTCCCATGGCTAATCCACCTACCCTACACAAGCCTAAACACTATGGTTAATTTGGTATGGCCAATCCACCTAGCTTACACATCTTTGGGATGTGGGAGGAAACCAGAACACCTGGCAGAAACCCACGCAGACCCAGACAGCACATGCAAACTCCAGACAGACAATCACCCAAGGGTGGAATCAAACCCAGGTCCCTTGTGCTGTGAGGCAGCAGCGCTAACCACTGAGCCACTGTGCCACTCCTTCGGGTTAGATACGGTATTCAGTTTCTTATTGATAGAGGAAGGCTAGTAACATTCATAGAACCATTGGACTACAAACCATTTTGAGCTCAGATTCTTGGGATTATTAAAATTATAATCAGGCTCTTGTGTTTAGATACTGAAGAAATTAAATTTTATTTTTACCAGTTTTTAGTATTTTGTAATTCTGTTTTTTTTCTGTGGAAAGCATTGTTTGGTGGATTTGATTATAGATCATTAAGTAAATCTTTTTCTTGTCGTTCACCAAAACAGAGCCCCATGCAGCATTAAGTGACTACTGAGGAAGTGGAATAATAATCCCTGTTAGTTTGTCCACTCCTGCTTCAGTATTCACTTCAATGAAGATTAATACAAGTCTTCTCAACTACACTTGCCTGGAGATTAGGTGCATGATAATGGGAAACACTGGAGAAAATTTAAGAAAATGCTAATGTTAAAATTGCAGTCAAACAGTATATAGTTAAGTATCTCAGATACATAATAATCTTGTTTATTGTCTAGATCCTGTTATACACCAAATGTTACAAATGTTATTATAATTCTGTTCCCAGTTCTAAGGTTAAATGCTCTTCCTTCATTAAGTTTCCCTGTTCAGTGCCTTTTCCACCACTGGCACATTTTATAAAACCACAGGAGCTGTACCAGAGTGACCAAGGGTAATTCACAGAGTAATTATTTTATCTCTCTAAGAAGCAAACACGCTGTGCTGTATATGTATTTTGTTAATGATCTGGCTCAGATGGTAATATCTAAAACATTAGCAAAAATGTGGGCCCTATAATGCAATAGCACATGACACATATTTTGTAGATATGAAATCCCTCTCTTTTGGCCCATTTTCTCATTTACAGAACAGAATAAGCCATTCACATCCTGTTAAGAAGGGGAAGATGATGCTTCCAGGTATTGTACAAGCTGCACTTCAGAGAGCTGATACAATGAATACAAAGGTGCACACTCTATCAAAACAGTAGCTGGAGAGATCAATGCACCTGTGAGCTTAGGAATTCATTGTTAGTGTCAGTGTTAGCCCTCTTTCCTGGGAGTTTCAAATTGGTGGTAATGTTCTCTGGGATGTTCGGATTGTGAAAGATGTAATATAAATGTTATTTATGACCTTACTATGATTTAAATTTAGTGATAAGATGGATGCATGATTCAATTAGATGAATAGGCATATATTTATGTCATATGTATGAGGCTGTCGGTTGTGCAAAAGCACTGACTACTAGTGACTACAAATACTGACCACTAGATGTCCTCATATAATAATGTGTGTTTTATGTACTTTTGGTGCACAGGGCAACTTAATGCAAATATCCAATTCACTCTGCAAATTTCAGCAATTAATTTTCTTTGTATAAATATGTTTTTTTAAAGAAATATTTTACTGGTGCAATCACAAAAAATTAGAATGTAAATTGACAGTACTGGTGGTAATATTTGATTGCACAAATTACAAACAATTTTTAATGTTCTTTGCTTGCTGGAGTGATGGGAGGCATACAGGGAGTTTGTGCTATATTGTTGAATGTGCTGTCTTTTGGGTGAATGATAAATCTTCTTACTCAGGCAGAAGAAGATCCCAGTGCCATGTAAGGGGAACTTCCCACCTCTGCCTATATTGGTGAGGCTGTGACAGGCTGGAACCCAGCAATTAACACTGCCTGTGCAGGAAACGGCCTCCTTTATGCTCCTTTTGTTTCGATTAGAGGCCAATTTGAAATACCCACAGACATTCCCTTACCCCATGTATGTGATTGCCATCATAGCCTGCTTGTTTACATCACTATTGTTGGATGCCTGGAGGTTCCCTTGACTTGGCACCAGATTCGAACTGACATTGGAAAATGGTAATCCACACCACAAAGATCACTACATGAATGTGGTGGCAAATGCTGTCACTTCACTGTTGAACACACAATCCAGGACCATATAATATCTATTGATATTCTCTTCCCAATATTTTAGTCACACCTTCATAAAAATCAATCAGATTTATTCGACATGACCTACCTTTGTAAATCTAAATTGGTTCTCTCTGATCATCTTGAAAAAAAAAGTTTACATTGGCTTTGCTGGAGCAAATCTCCAGGTTCCACAGTACTTTGGTTTCATCTGAGTGTTGATTTTGATAGCCTTTGCAAATTTCTTTTCATATTCCCTTTTTGTAGCTGTTAATGTTTGTTCTATCAACTTTTGTTGTTGTGTCCGTCTCAGTCTCCAAAATTTGTGCCATACACTATTTTGTATTTCTGTATGCATTTTCTTCAAGTTGTCCCTTACTTTGTTTGTTGATCGTGGTTTTCTTCTGATAAGTACAGCATTTGCCCCATCTGTAGCTCTATCATAAAGCACCTTTCATTTTTAAAAAATGGTGAGGTATGGCTGTTGTTTGTAGCCAATGCTACCACTAGATGGAGTAATGCATAAGCCCCACTTCAGTCACAAAATTGGAGAAAACTACCTAAGACATTAATAACACCTTCATATTACTTACACAGCTTAATGGTGACACTTAAATCTTCTAACCACCTCAATTCCTCTCCTTATTTAAAAAAACAAATGAGAGAAAATAGTTCTGAATTGAAAGCTTTATTAAATACATGCTATGCAGAGCAATACTATATGTGAATTAAATGTTTGAAGGTGTTCCTGAAGACTTCCAACTCACAAGTAATTCTTGAACACAATTCTTTGGTTTTCTTTTGTGAAGGACTTGAAGTCACAGGTGCAACTGCACATCTGCAGATGTGTCAAAGTGTCTATTTTAACAGCAGTACCCATTTCCTGTGTTGGGAACATGAATTGTGAATTTTTTAAATGCTGATGTTCAAAGAAATTTATATTCCAAATGAAAAGAAAAATGAAGTTAGCATGAGATACGGCAAATAATTATGTAAGCAACTAGCATGTTAACATTTATTGAAAATAATTTAGACTATAAAGGAAATCTTGTTACAATTAAACAGGACGTTGGTGTGATCGTACTTGGATTGCTACAGTTTTGGTCTCATTATCTAAGAACTGGTATACTGGCCTTGGAGATCGTGCAGGGAAGGTTCACATTGATTTGTGGATGAGATTATTGTCCTGTTGTTTTGATCCCAGCTGATGTTACCATTGGTAAGTCATATAATAGAAGGAAATCTTGGTTGATAAAATATACTTTGTTTTTAGTTAATTTAACGTGACAATCTTTCACTGAAAAATAATCACACAGGTTGCAGGTTTGGTTTTTAACAGTAAAACAGAATGTTGCTGCACAAAAGGATAAAAATAAAATAAACCAAGCTATCTAAAGATAACCCTACAGTAAGAAAGATTTCAAAACATGTGCTAAAACAAAATCCCATCTACTCCCCAGTGTAGTGATTGTAATGACATCAGCCAGGTGCACCTCATGGAATATGAATTCCCTGATTTGGCTGTTAATATGGTTATTCTGAAATGTTGTCTGATCAAGCAGTTTCATTAAATGATTTATGCTTGTGATTAAGCAAATGAATTTGAGTGGCAACTTGAGCCATAATTTGTCTGTGGAAAACCAGTACAATTTCAAGTGTAGTTTGCAGTGTGATTACCAGTAGTGGTCAATTTATAAGCTGCACCTTGATATATTGAACAATGGCTTCCAGGATGTGGTCTGTAAAACTGGGCTCTTGACATATGACGTAGATCACATCTAGAATGACAAGAATAAACTCTCAACACTAACTAATGTTTATCAAAAATGTTTTAAGTGTTTTTTTTCTGTTTATGTGCAGAAAGAAGCTGGCAGTGTAGATGCTTCATATTGTTGGGACATGGAAAATTTCATTGAAGTATGCTGGAACAGTCAGGTATTTTGGAAACTAGCTTCCAAATGCAAGAAAACAAAAAATGCTGGAAATTTCAGTGGGTCAGGCAGCATCCATGGAGAGAGAGAGCAAGATAACATTTCAAATCCAGATGACTCTTCATCAGACCTGCCTGACCTGCTGTAATTTCCAGCATTTGTTGTTTTCCGTACAAATTCCAGCATCTGCAGTAATTTGCTTCTTCCATATGCAAGATTTTGTTCAAAAATAACTTTTGTGCATATGCAGATGTGGACTTTTGTTCCAAACAGAAATATTGTCCCCATCCACCAGTGCACACATCAGAAACTGAGATCAGACATGTGATTTTCATCCATTGTTGTAAATTGTAACATATTCCAATCTCATTTGGTGATCAAAACCACACATGAAAACACGATCTATTCTATTTTGTTGAACAAATTCTTCATTGACTATTATCACATTTCCTTACTTAAATAACTACTTTTCTCTGTTGGTACACCAAACTATGCATGGTGGCTCAGTGGTTAGCACCACTACCCTCAGCGCTGGGGAACCAGGTTTGAATTCAACCATGAGTCTGTATGGAGTTTGGACATTATCCCCATGTCTGTGTGGGTTTCCTCTGGCTGCTCCAGTTTCCTCCCACAATGGGTGGATTAGCCATGCTAAATTGCCCATAGTGTCCAGGGATGTGCAGACTAGGTGGATTAGCAATGGGAAATGCAGGATTACAGAAATAAGGTAGGGGGCTTTGTCTGGATGGGAGGGTCAGTGCAGACTCAATGGGCTGAATGGCCTCTTTCAGCACTGTAGGGAGTCTATGATTCCCAAAACTCTCAGGGCACACTTGGCTGATGCAAGTGCATAAAATCCACATCCATTCTAAATCCTGTCTCAGAATACAGGTCTGTGTCACGAACAAGGTTAGGAAGGTGCATTGCACACATCTGAGATGGGGCTTCAATGCTGCCTGTTCCAGTGTCTGCCAGATTGAAAGAGGAACTCCAAGGGCCAACCTGGACTGAATGTTAAAGAAACTACAAAGGTTTACAGTTCTTTGGAATCTACACACCAGTTTAAAAATTTCTAATCAAAATGAGCAATATAAGGATATTGGTACAAAGTCAAAATGGTCAGAAAGCTGGTGCAGACAGGATGGCCCAAATGGCTTCCTTCAGCACTACTTTCAGTGATATTCACATCAGCTCTCAGTTGTCATAAATTCTGCCAAGGCCCTTTTAGAAGTCTTTTCCAGCATAATTTTGGAACTCTCAAGACACCCTCAGTTGATCCAGAGCACAACAGGTGAAAAATGTGCCCCAAGTACCAACTCCCCACGTGTATCGTAAAAACTCTTCATATGTAGCAAAGGAGTTATATGCGTTATAAGAACTGTTAATGAATATAAGGGTTCATTCAGGTACAGCCAGAAAAGCATAATCCTCACAGAGAATTCAGGTCAGGAAACTGGAGACCAAAGACATTCTCTTGAAGAATGAAAAATCAGGGACAGAGGCCACTGATGTCCTGCTTTATGTTCCCTTTAAGATGCTTCTCAGAGCACTCAATTGAGAAATAAAGATCTGCAGAAAGAGAACTATGTTTGTAATAACAGCTGTTATTGAACTGAGGGAGAGTGCAATCAGGTCATTTGTCAGTTGAGGAGAGTCTGAGAGCACATATAATGTATAACGAGAGATAAACACTAAAGCTGCTGGAAATCTGGAATAAGAACAAAAGAAAGATGGAGACAGTGGCTTTTCAGTGAGCTTTTACCACCACAGCTCCTCTGGGATCAGCTGCTGGATGAACTATGGGCTCAATAGACCCTGCTGACATCAAAATAGCATCAAGCCTTTGGACAATACGAGGCCCAAGACAAAGTCTCCCACCATTAACTAGCTCACTGCTATCTTTGGAACAGAGAAGAAACACTTGGCAGCAGGAGAAAGTGGACTGTACACTTCAGTGGAAATAGCACCTCTAATTTGAAAGTGAGGGAATCATTAATGTCTTGCAATAATCGAGCATGTAATGGTGCCTTAACAAATGAACTGTACATAAGCTGTAGAAATCTATGATATTTCATGAATGCAGAATAGCTCATTTTAATTCGGAATTACTTTTTCAACTGGATGTGCAGGAATATTTTTAGCTTTTAAAAAAATGTTGAATTGTAGTTAGATTTGTGTACTGATGCAGTCAGAACTGATGTCAAACACAATTTTTCAATGTAGTTATTTAGTAAAATGGAGACTTGTTTTTCAATTAATTTAATTTCTATTTCACTAATGACAATAGTGTCAGCAGATCTAGACAGAAATTACATTACATTTATGTTATAGCATGTTTTAGAGAGGCATAACATCATAATATGGATGGGAGACAGGAATCCTGACTTGCAATGGTACAAGAAAATACAGCACTTCTTTCCCGGGTTATGATTTACTTGTTCTGCAGTTATTTATAACTGTACATATTTATACCCACTGTAATTAATGTTTCACACTACTAGCTTGGGATTCATTCCAGTGACAGTGATTAGTGGTCAAGGGATGTAATCTGTAATTTTAAGCATGAAGAAAGCATGAATAGATGCCTGTAAGATTATAAAAGGTTTCTGAAAAAAATGCATTGTTAATGTTCTTTTTATTTGATTTCATCTAACATTATCATCCATTGAACCTTGTTAAATTATATCGAATTTTTAAACACTTTCTTTTTCCATGACTGTGGCAGAGAAAATATTCGAAAGTATTTATTAAAATTATATGTAGATAGTGGGGTACATCTGCACATTAGCTTGATATTGGTGCATATAACAAAATTCATTTCAGACAGAAACAAATAAGAGGAACATTACTTCGCTCCACTTGCCTACGGTCTACTTTTCAGTGATTCTGGGGTGGGCAGCAGCAATAGCAATGGAAGATGTCATGACTTACTGGGTACTGCATGGAAATCAAGTCTTGTTATTTCTGGAGTCATCAAAAAACATTTAAAGTGTTTGTCTATACAAAATTCATCAATTTACTCTGTCAATAGAACCAAGTTAATAACAAAGCATGGACAAGGTTTCTGTACTTAACCATAAGTACTGTTTATTATAATTAAATAGATTCTAGCTTCAGGTGAACTGTCGATATATAGCTGTTCGGTCAGGCGTCCGTCTATACTTTCCGCTGCCTCAGGAAATCAACCAACATAATCAAAGACCTCTCCCACCTGATTATACTCTCTTCCATCAGGCAGAAGATATAAAAGTTTGAATACACATAGGTACAGATTCAAGATCAGCTTCTTTCCTGCTGTTATCAGACTTTTGAATGCACCTTTCAAATATTCATATTGATCTCTCTCTGCTCCTTCTCTGTGGCTCTAACACTGTATTCTGCACTCTGTTTTGCTACCTGATGCATTCTATATGGTACAATCTGCTTGTAGAACACACCAAACAACCATTATCACCGTGTCTTGGTACATGTGACAACAATAAATCAAATCAATCAAATATAATTCTACTAGTTAAAACTCTAAACCCCTCCCTTATAAACTCCCCAGACACACACGCAGACAGACAAAAAACATTGAGGTTATGGGTGGAAGGTAAAACTAGGAAGACAGTTCAATGGTCCCTGTTCACATGGTTAACTGAAATGATTGTTTTGGTTTTCCAGAACCTGAAGTTCAATGATCTCTCTTTTCTTCAGGTACTTTCACTTTCCTGCAGGAGATACAGCGTGACTGGTTCATATATAGCCTCCAACTTATTGATTAAAACAACAAATTAATGCAATTAGTGAGGGAAAATTAATGGCCTTTCTTCAGGCTTTAGGTTTATTTACTGCAGAGGGAAAGGCAGCAATTTCATTTCTAAAGGTCCAAAGGCATTTGACTATCTTGCTCACACCCACAAACTGCTCAGTTACCTTGGAGCTAAACACATAAATGTTGACAGGCAGGAGGCCTTGTCATCAGCAACTTGTCATTGCTCCACATCTGCATCTGGGAACAAACACCAGTGTTAACAGCACTTACAATAAGTCCTGGTAGTTTGTTTTTAAAAATTGCAGCAATCCCTTCCACAGTCCTTGGCTTTTAAAATGGTCCTTTTCCCATTTTAGTCCATAATCAAAAAGTAGAAAGATACAATCTTTCCAAGACAAGAAAATCAGGCAAGAATATGAGCCATGCCTTCCTGTTGTCACTTATGTTTTGATTATGGAGCCCTGTTAGCAATGGAGCAGAAAACTGAGGCTGATGCTAGTTGGAACGGGGATGTAGGAGTAGGTCACATTGTCTGATTATTCTTGAAATTGCAATGAGAAAATATTTGAGAAAGAATTCAACTCAATATATGTCATGAAAACTTAGAGATGGCAATATCTGCAAAAAGTGTTGTTAGTCAATAAAGGGGAACAAAAGTTTGTGAGCTAGGCTGTTAAATAGGAAACACGGTATGTACACCATGTTTATGGTAGATATTTATAAGTCCTTGCTCATGGTAGGGTACCAGATTTGCCACAATTGCTGGTCAGAAAATGACTCTTGCTTTTCCAATTCTTACTCATGTCAGAAATGATAACTTGCCATTGACAGCGAATTAGAAATTCTTTGATGAAGAAACAATAATGTGTGCAATGAGGGCTGTTAGCGAATAGTGAGAGATGTTTCTCTGCAGTAACAGCAGATACATTATCCCTAGGGAATAAATGTTGCTGATTTTTTTGGTATAACATTGTTGTATAACAGTTCATATTTTCTTACAGGCCAGGTAGGGAAAAGGTTCAAAACAAAAGTTGAATATTCAGTGTCAAGGATCATCATTATCTTAGTAACTGAGGGTAGTAACTGAGACCAGGAGTTTGCCAATGTCTGGGTAATGAACTAAGAGATGTTGGGGTTTTAGGGGCAGGTCAGTAAAATAATGGGGAGCCATCTTCAACATGGACCTCCCCTGGGGATTTTATAGCAGTGGGATGAGCTGAGGAGAACCTGCCTGCCCCTGTGCAGTAGGCGACCAATTACATAGCTAAAGATCCAATTTGGAGCTATTTAACAGGGCCAGTGGCTGTACCAGGGTGAATTCCTCATCTTTCCCCACTAGATGGAAATCTATCGGCTACATGAAGATAGCCACGCTATGATAGTCCATGGTCCATGGCCAAAAAACAGGGCTGTGGACAGGGAAAACAGTCGCAGAAGTCGCATTGATCTCAGTGAAGGGGACTCTGTCTGACTCTTATTGTAGACTGTCCCAGTGTTTTCCTAAAGTCTCCTGCCTGGCTCAGCAGTGACCACCTCTCCCAGTATCAATGCTCAAGTTTCCCAGGCTGCCATTCTTTTGTTTGGGCTTGCAGCATTAGGACCCTACCTGCCAACCATAATTGGATAGGGGGTTTGCAGGCAGACAATTAGGAACTTGTCCGCGGCAAAGTTGCTGAGACATCCCATTGTTGGCAAGTGTGGCCTCAGGATTTGCCCTGCACTGTAACACCAAGGTCCTGACATCTGTGGTAAAGTTCAACCTAAATATCTTCTTTGCTATTAGGAACTTAACTGAAAGCACATGAGTTTACCTTTGTATATTTAATGATCATTTTTTTACCAAGAAATTGAATATCAACTGTACTAAGGGCAAAAATTATTAACACCTTTATGAAAAAATATTGCAACATAAACCATTGTCAGTTTATAAGACTCAAAATGATAACTTTATCCATCCACCATTAATCATGGTATCAAAGATAACTTGTAATTATTACTGATAAATTTTATGAGAATTTAGATATAAACGAATTTTAACAATGTGTTCAAGTGTTTCCTATCTTTCACGGACATGTGAATTATCTATTTCCATTAGATGCTTAATAACTTAATTCGATAAGAGAATTGGTAATGCTTACAAAGCTTATCCAACAATACATGCACAATAACTTTATGATAGACTTGCTATGACGGATCCAATTTTTTTTCTCTCTGCTATTCACCCATCAGCAGGAATGTACAGGCATTTGGAGCATATCCACTGCGTGTTTTTTAAAAAAAATTAAACATCAGTGATGAGTTTCCAGAACCAAACAGTCTCTTTCCCAGAATCTACTCACCACACACGACAACTCACATCACAGAGGTAAGAAATTAAAACTGAAGAAGCGAGAGAATTTTTTAAATTAAATTATATAGCCTACAATAGAATCAAAAATGAAACTCGTTCTTTATCAAATTTTTTCTACATGTATATTTATTCTGCAACCATTACCACTGTTACTAATAACATAATATCACATTAAAGTATGACCAATTTTTACTTTAATTTATTTAGAATATGTATTATTTCATGAAATATAATATTGTTGGGATCAATCCTAGATTTTATGGCTCCTGCTTTTCAGCCAATACTGGAGTTGCTCTTCTTGCTTGAGCACTTTGTTGTGAATTAATTTTAGGTTAGGTTTAGATCTAGACAGTGGAATGAACTTCGGTTTCTATGTTAGGCTTTTGTTTGCAACAAATGAGTATTGTTTGAATTTCATGACTCTTTCCACATATTTTTGCATACTTTTGTCACATTTCCCGGCCAGTATTCTTCCTGCAGAATTATGAATATATTATACCACATTTGGGCATTTATTCTAAGTAATTTTATTGATCAATTTGTTCTATTTGTTCCCCAGGGATTGGGTAGACACTAGTATTCAGGAATGGGCCTTGATGTTTATAACATCAAGAACCAAACAATCATTTTGGCAACACTCATCTTTATCCATTTCATGAATTGCATATATTTACTCTAAATGATGTATTCTCCAACCCACATGATTTTTTTTCTTGAGTTATTATTTTTAAACACTTTACCCTAGTATTGCAATATTTTTAAGTATCATGCATGTAAAGGAATGTATAAAAAGCTTCGCGTGACTTGGGTCCATCTCTGCATTTGTTTTGATATAAGCTTGTACAACGGTAAAATTCTCATAATCATCTGCAAAGGCTGCTAAACTCTGTGCTGTAAACTATATGTAGTCATTAATTATCCTAGCTGTGAAACCACAGTCTTCTCTGGTTTCTCTCTTATTGCACCTTGTGCTTTGTATAAGTGCATCTTGTTGATGACATCCACTTCCTCCCTTTGTTTGGTTTCACTCTTACCTAAGCAATCATAGCCAGACCATATCGGGGTTACCATTGAAAGATAAACTCCTTTAACTTAGATTGCTTATGCATTATTGGTCAGGGAGAAAACTTCTTCCAGTTCAAAACGAGGAAGATCATCAATTTTTGCCTATGCTACAAACTGCATTTCTTTACCACTAACATTAGCCCTCTCTAAAACTAAAGAAAATCATTGTAAACTTGAGGTCTGTTATGACCCTGGGATGGGTTTTAAACCCTATATCCTATCCTATTCAGTGACAATACCTTTCATTTCCACCTTCACAAAATTGCACACTTTTAATCCTACCTTATTCACATTTAATCCTTCACTGTGCATAAAATAGAAACTTATTCAATTTCTGCTGCAGGTATGCTAATTCATGCTAACTCATGCTAATTCCTGATGGCCCCAATAGAATAGAAATGGGACAGTAAAGGACAGTGTGCAAACATAGAAACACAGCAGTAAATACTGTCAGAAGTAGGGATAATGGTAAAATACAAAATGAATGGCTCTTTATGAGAATACAGGTAGTATTTAGAACAAAATAAATGAATTAGTGGCACAAATACAGGTTAATGGGCGTGATCTTATCACCATTACAGAGACATGGTTACAATGAGATCTAAGCTGGGAACTAAACATTAAGGAAAATGTGACTTTTCAAAGGGCAGGCAGGTAGCAAAGGGTGCTAGGGTAGCATTGTTGGTACAGGGTAGAATAAGTATGATATCAAGAAATGGTGGTGGCAAGAAATAAAAAAAGGAAAGACATTGGTAGGGGTAGTGTATAAGCCTCCTAACAGTAGCTTTATAGTTGGGACAGAGAATAAATCTGGAAATAATAAGGGCATGTAACAAAGGCAGTACATTAACGATGGGTGACTTTAATCTTGACGTATATTGGAATAGTCAGATTGGCAGTGGAGGCATGAGGAAGAATTTAGAAAAGTTTCCTGGAACAATATGTGTGGATCCAACAACGGATAAGGTTATATGATGTCAGAGTAAAAGGACTCCTCAGAAACAGTGACCATAACATGGCAGAATTTTGCATTCAGATTGATAGGGAGAAACATGGGTCACAAACCACTGTGTTAAGCTTAAATAAGAATAATTACAAAGGAATGGAGGCAAAACAAGCTGAAAGGAATTCAGCAGCAAAGATAGGTCAGGAACAATGGATGATGTATAAGAAAATAGTTCATGACTCACAGCAAAGACATGTCCCAGTGATGAAGTAAAGGGATAAACCTACCATCGTTAACCAGTGAAGTCAAGGACAGCGTCAAATTAAAAGAAGCAAAAAGCATGCAATGAGGTGAAGATTAGTGGTAAGCCAGAGGATTGGGAAGTTTTAAAAACCAACAAAAGATGACCAAGAATTAATAAAAATATTAAGGAGGGGGAAAATAAACTTTGAGGATAAACTTGCAAGCAATATCAAGACGGACAGTAAGAGCATCTTTAAGCATTTAAAAGAGAAAACAGAAACCAGATTAAACATAGGCCCCTTCAAGAATAAGTTTGGGGAATTAATAATGGGGAACCAGGATATAGCAGACGAGATGGATAAATGCATTGAAAATTCAGAGAATAGAATCTTAATTATAAGAATTAAATGAACATTGCTTGGAGCCTACTGGAAGCTAACTGCATGCATCAGTGTCTTCAGAAACAAAGTAAGATACAATACAATGTGCCTATGATGTGGAAATTGCTGAAGTCAACTGGGCAGTAAACTCATTTCTTTTTTCACTTTGATTTATCCCTTAACTGTTCCTGTTTCTCTGTGTGCCTTTGAGTGATGTGGGCTGGCATCAAAGAAGATTGAGGTTAAATCATATACATTAATTAGATTATCTAGTGGCTTAACTTTGCTCTGCTAAAGCTACTGTATTATTAATTTTTTTAAAATCTTTTTCTTAAGTTTTAAACCTGGTGTTTGATATTGATTATTTAAATTATTCAAGCATTTGGTATTATTTCATTATTTCAGTCTGGTACTGGTTATTCAAAAAGTCTGGTTAGGCACCACTGGGGTCAATTTTGAGGGTCATTGAGTATTTTAATGTTGCTATGTTACAAAAACAGGAATGGGGATGCTGATTTGATTTGGCTATCTGTCTCCATATGGTAACACTTGGCAATTTTACTAAAATTCTCTGAGGGGGTAACGAGCAGAATGGATAAAGGAGAACAGTGGATATAAATGTATTTAGATTTTCAGAGGTGTTTGATAAGATACCATGAATTAGGCTGCTCTGTAACTGCCCATGGCATTGGAGGTAGTATATTAACAGGGATAGGGGATTGGTTAACTAATAGAAAATAGACAGTTAGGACAAGGGGGACATTTTCAGTATGGTGTGCCACAAGGATCAGTGCTGAGGCCATAGCTATTTTCAGTATGTATTAATGACTTGGGTAAGGAAAATGACGTAAAAGTAAGTGGGAAGGCAAGTGGTGAGGATAACACAAGGAGTCTGCACAGGGATATAAACAGGTTAAACAAGTGGGCCAAATTTGGCAGATGGAATATAATGTGGGAAACAGTGAGGTCATGCATGTTAGCAGGAAGAATTGTGGAGTTCAGTATTATTTAAATAGAGAAAAACTGCAGAAAGCTATGGAACAGAAGGATTTGGGATTCTTCATCCATGAATCACAAAAAACTAACATCCAAATTCAGTGGGTAATAGGGAAGGCAAATAGAGTATTGGTCTTTGTTTCAAGGAATAAAAGTAGGAAGGTTTTGCTAAAACTATACAAGGCACTAATCAGATCACAGCTCAAATACCGTAAACAATTTTGGGTTCCTTATCTAAGGAAAGATATATTGGCACTGGACACAGTCCATAGAAGGTTCACAAGACTACTCCAAATATGGAGGTCATATGAGAAGAGGTTGAGTAGCTCGGGCTTGTATTTTTCGAATTTAGAAGAATGAGAGGTGACCTTATTGAAATATACAGTATAATTAGGAGGCTTGATATCTTAATGCTTTGTGGGAAAATCTAGGGCCAGAGGGCATATCTCAGAATAAAAGATCATACTTTAAGACAGAAAAGCAGAAGAATTTCTTCCCTCAGAAGGTCATGAATCTGTGGCACTCCTTACCACAGAGGGCTGTCACTGCTGAGTCATTTTATTCAAGGCTGAGACAGAGAGATAGTTATTCAGTAAAGGTATCCAAGGGTTATGGGGAAAAGGTGGGAAAGTGGTGTTCAGGATTATCAGAGATAGTTGGAACTGCAGATGCTGGAGAATCTGAGATAACAAGGTGTAGAGCTGGATGAACACAGCAGGTCAA